>NW_027314108.1:0-17596 GCF_040954645.1 Diabrotica undecimpunctata
CGCGCTATCTCAGAGTTTGTTTTCCAAATAGGTACCTTGCCCTGAAGAATGAGTTGCAATAACCCAGTTCAATTTCCAAACTGGAAATTAAAACGTAAATAAACTTATTTTAACCTTTAACTGGGGCTTATTTCCAATAAAATAGTTATTACTTTAAAATGCCACAAGAAAATAGCGTCAGAACAATATTGAGAAATATAAAAAATTAAACAGATGTTTCAATATTGTTATTAATCGAATGACATTTATGACTTTTAAATTTTAACAATTGTTACGAATCAAATATTTTAGTGACATAATCTTTTAATTATTTTAATTCTTATTTAATGGCTTTATTTTGTTAGTTATTTTTTATTTAGTTTTTTATTTTAACCTGCTTAGAGTAAATATATGACAAACCGCTATTTTATGACGCTATCCGTGACGACACAATCTTGTTGACCTGTCCCTCGCTATCTTGTGGCGCTAGTTCCGTGACGCTCGCTTCAGCATTTTACTGTAGAGAAAAAAAAGTAAAAAGTATTACAATGCCAGTATAAAAGCTTTGCTTCAAACACATATGTTTTAAAATAGAAGAGAGTTATCTGTGTACATAAACATTAAAGAAAGAACAGAACTAATGTGTCTGTAAATTGCTTGATTTTTGGTCGACGAAAAATTCCTTTTCATAACCATTTTAAGTAAGAAAAGGTATTAAATAGGGATGTTGCCCAATCCATATATTATAAATTTTTATATTAGAGGCATTAGAGAAATAGAGACAAAAATATGCATCAAAATAAGCCTTACCTACTTGACGACATTATTCTTCACAGGGAATCAAGTAAGGTTACCAACTGCGAAGAAGCTATTGATTACATGCTAAAGAAACTTAAAGATGAATAAAAGGAAAATATATGTAACCAAAACGAAATACTTACGAAAATACAGTATTATATCTGACAAAGATTCATCTGATTGTAATGCATGACGCGGAGTTCAACAGGAAGGAAAGGGTATTTTTGCGTTCTGAATTATCTACTTTCGTCTTATCAAATTTCCGTTAGTACAAAATTGACAATCTACAGAGTAGTTATAGAGGCAATATTGGCATACGGATCAGAATTCTGGCAGAAATTGGAAAAAAATAAAAAACCAGTACAGTAGAAATGGATTTTCTCCGGAAAACGTGTCGATAACCTAAACTAGAGCATATGCTGAATAATTACATTAGGCAACACATAATTCAAATATACAGAACAATTGAAAGAATAGAGACAAAACAGTAGATATGATATGGACTCATGAGGCCCATGGAAGAGCATAGTTGACCAAGAAAATCTTTTGACTACACTTCATGAAATAGGATTCCTAGTTCACCTTAGTTGGAGCACTTGGCATTTATCGGAATACGGCTTTCATTTTTTTCATGGCTATGACTTCCTCGTCGTTCTTAATGACGAAGATGATTGCCCCGTCTTTTGTGGTTTCAGATGTGTCCTTATCATTTATATTAGTTCTCCTGACAATCTCCTTCTTTATTTGGGAACTTCATTGTCTTCTTTTCGTCCTCGCATGTTGTTATATTGTCAGTGATAGTATCCACCCTTCTTTTTATGGCTCCTGGGTTCTTTAGGTCAACTTAAATCTCCTTTATAACCATTTTTTTCTTGCGAGGGTTATATGGTGGTCTTCATGTCGTTGGTTATCGTGCATATATATTTCCTTGGAATCTCTTCTTTCTTACTCTCCTTCACTTCAATATTATCGAGTACTTGATTTCTCAGGATGTCCACCTTTCTCGTTATGAACAGTATTGTATTTGGCACCTCCCTCATCAGTTTGTTTAGTAATGTTACGCTATCTTGGAGGCACAACTTTGATCTTGTATTGTAGTGGAGTGGCTGTTACTCAGAACTTGTTGTTTCTATCTTCTGTCTCAATTTTCTTTTTTATCTATACTTTTGCTATTCAACGTCGGAGCTGCTTTTGCTGTCTAAGATAGTCGCTTTTCTTTTATCCTTTCCTTTTTCTTATTCTATTTGTTCCGTTTTGTCTTCTTTTTTCTCTCGATTTCCTTTTCCTCTACTTTTTTTTTATTTTTTTCCATCGTTACGTTAGTTTCTTGTGTTTCTTTTTCTACCCCCTTTTCCTTCTTATCTTCTATATGTTTTTCGTTGCTCTTTGTTTCCCCTTTTTCCTCTTATCTTCCCTATTTTTCCCGTTGTTTTTGCTTGTACTTTTTTATTAGCTTTGGTATTGGTTTCTTGTTCTTTTTTTTCTTTCCACAAGTTGACTCGTAGTGATCGGTGCAGTGGGGCAGTGCGACCTTAGCCAGTCAAGGTTTCTTGGTATCTCGGTTTTCCTCGGGATCGCCATCTCGCTTAAACATGGCTTATAGCCCACTATGTTACCTTTGAGCTATGAGCCCTTTCGGCAGGATCGTGTTACACCTTGAAGTTAAGGTGGTGGTATATTAGGATATACCCTATGCATATCTACTTGTTCTTAGTATTTTTCTCCACTTTTCTTTGTATTAGTGGAGAATTTTTCTCTGGGTAGAGATTTGACAATCAGGACGTGTATGATGGGTAGGAATGGGTGAAAGTATGAAGGTATTCAATATAAGCCTCCTAACTACATGAGGTAGTCAAATATATAACTTGATGAGGAGCATCCATTAGAATAACCATGAGATCACGCGCTATCTCAGAGTTACGCATACCTTTTTAATACAAATTTACACGCATTTATAAGTTATTCTAAAGCTATTTTCTTATTGAATTTTAATACAATTTACTATTAATGTTTTGTATTTTGAGAACGATTTCCGTAGTGGAAATCGAAACGTTAAACAAACTTACCTTTATGGCTTAATTTTGGCTTATTTACAAAACTACTATACAGGGTGTTTCAAAAAAGGTAAACCCGTCTCTAGGGTAGGTAAAAAACTGAAAAATAATTAGGGTTTGTTTAGTAAAAATTTTTTTATGATTTTGCCGAAACTACTGGCAACATTGTAATGAAATTTTATACGAATATGTTTTGGAAGCTGATACATCCCATGAGTTTGTTTTTATATCTGATTCTCATAGAGGGCGCTAGTTACACGGATCGTACTAAGTATTAGTCAATATAACTTTTTTAAGAGTATAATTATTAATCAAAATTTCAAGTAAACTTAAACATCATTTAATTTTACACGAAAAAGGTATTCTTGGTAAAACTCGATACTGTGTACCGTTTTCGGAATATTTTGATTTAAAAATTATGAAGTAATAATTGATGCTGGTATAAAATAGTTAGTAATTAAACAAAACTCACAAGAAAAAAATTAAATTAATGACTAAGAACATAAAATAAAATTCAATTACAGTAAGTGTTCAAAATGCCCTCCGTTTTCGCGAATACACAAGTCTATTCTTTTTTCTAAAGATTGCATTAACCTTATAAACGGTAGGGGATCGGCCTAAGTCATTAAATTGACGCTGAATTCTTTCTTCCAATTCTTGGCGTAAACTTACCTCTGTAGCATAGACTTTTTCCTTAATATACGACCAAACTGTGTAGTCCAAAGGGTTAAAATCGCATGACCGATGAGGCCAATGAATCGGAGCTTCTGCACCTCTACCAATCCATCGATTCGGAAAATGATTACTCAACCAATTACGACACCTTCTATTAAAGTGTGGTGGAGCTCCATCGTGCATAAAAAATAAAGATGTTCGCTTGTTTAGCTTTAAATCTTCTAATATCTCGAATAAGGAATTGTTTTAAAAATCAAGATACATATCACCATTTAAATTTCCAGGTAGAATATGGTAACCTATTAATTTGTTACCTAAAGTTGCTGCCCAAACATTAACTTTAAATGAGTGTTGGTAATGTGATACCCTTTTGACTCGTGGATTCTTATCACACCAGTAGTGTGCATTATGGGAGTTAAACATACCTTGTCGCGTAAAGGTGGCCTCGTCCGTAAAAAGAATGCATTTTAAAAAATTTGGATTGTGGGCTGTCCTTTGTTGCAATATTTCACAAAAATCCACTCTAACCGGTACATCATCTGGCAAGAGCTCTTGGACTTGTCTGCAATGATAAGGATGTAATTGCTGTTCTTTCAGTATCCGCCTTGAAGAAGGCGGACTTCTTGAGTAGAAGTCCGCCTACTTGAGTAGGCGGAAAGCATACTCAAGGCTTGAAGAAGTAAGTACTTGAAGAAGAAGTATTTGTTTGTCTTGCTATATTCCTTACGCTAACTGTTGGATCTTGATCAAGTAAATTTAAAATATTGTTTTCTTTATTAATTGTTCTTGTTCTTAACGTCGTTCAACGGCTCTAAATGTTTTTTTACTTGGTAAGTTTCTTCTAGGAAACTTTTCTGCATAACGTGTCACAGCTGCACTAGAACAACGCGCATCTCAGAGTTAAGGTTAATAACATGTCAGTGTATTCAACATTTGAGTACATTTAGATTTGATTTTACAAATAACAAGGTTTCAAAACTCTAATTATTGTTGATTTATAGTCATAACAATCAATAAATGTCAGATTTCCATGGCACACTTGGAGAAAATAGAGGTATACCTATTAGAACTTTAGCATTACTACCAGCATCAATTATTACTTCATAATTTTCAAATCAAAATATTCCAAAAACGGTACACAGTATCGAGTTTTACCAAGAAATTTCGTGTAAAATTGAATGATGTTTAAGTTTACTTGAAATTTTGATTCATATTTATACTCTTAAAAAAGTTATATTGACTAATACTTAGTACGATCCGTGTAACTAGCGCCCTCTATGAGAATCAGATATAAAAACAAATTCATGGGATGTATCAGCTTCCAAAACATATTCGTATAAAATTTCATTACAATGTTGCCAGTAGTTTCGGCAAAATCGTGAAAAATGCGTACAATTTTTTTTCTTCAACGCCCTGTATCTTGAAAACGGATGGCGTTACAAAATTTTTTACTAAGCAAACCCCAATTATTTTTCAGTTTTTTACCTACCCTAGAGACGGGGTTACCATTTTTGGAAACACCCTGTATTTTATTACCTACATACTACTCCACGCTGGGGTAAAAATGTTGCATATCTTCAACACCTCATGCCGAGTTATACTAAGCTTTTATGTTCGATAACAAATCGACATTATTTATAATCCTTTCTAGTATGAATGACATTAACCAATAGCTAGATGCATTACTTGGTGTCTGAAAATTTTAAGAATATTATGATATATACAATTGTTTCAAAGCAACTTTTTAAATCTCGTTGGGAATAAAGTTTTATGTAGGTACTCCAAATTCCAAAAATTTTTATCTTTAGATAAAGGTATATATAAAAATTTGAAAATGATTGTTTTGAAGAAAAAGTTTAATAAGGAATAAAATTCGTTAGCAAATTATAGATCCAGTTCTCTTTTATTGGTATACCGCCAAATAATAAAATCTCGGAATCAACAAGTTTATGAAACTTTGAACCTATTTTTAGTTCAAAAGGTCACAAAGATATTAAATCTGAATATATTCGGTATTGAAAATTTCCATCTAATCTTAAGTTCAAGCAGACAGTTTCCAATATATCTCAGCATGTGTTTGATTAGAAACTTTTCTATTTATTTTATGTGCATACTTTGACTACATAGATGGAATGTTAATAGAATTTAGGTTTAAAAATAGCGAACGATGTTACGATAAAACTATACATTGCGAATGAAAATAAACGCTTTAATGCAAATAAAAACATATTTCAAAAAGAAAACCTTTTTTTTCTTAATAAGTTATTTAGTTCTAATAATCAGCTGTCAAACTATTTTACTTCTTATTTTTTGACTTTAGAGATATATATCCACTTTTAGTTTATTTTTTCGTTCGCCATTACATTATTGTCATTATTATATATTTTTTGAGATTTTGTGGGACCTTTTTAAAGCCTAATTTAACTTCCACTACACGCGCGCGGGCTGACAGTCCGCGTTTGATTAAAATATAGAATTTCTCACATACCTCTAACTCTTTTCTGTAACTGCTTTGTAAGTCTTAATCCACTCGGCTGCTTTATGTTAGTCTAGACTGAAAAGTTAGTACTTATTTCCAAATTATGAACAAATAAGGATTTAGAGTCCGCGTGCTTATTCTGGTGAAACTGATATGGGTTTTATACTTATAATTATAATTTTATAATTTATGCTGTTATATAGGTTTACAGAGATTTGTTTATTACCGTTTGTATCAGCAGTAGATAAACAAACTACAGTAATGTAATATTGTCGTTAAGGTTCTTGTTTTGCAAATTATAAAAATATAAGCTTATTGTCAATTCAATGAACACCTGTTCCAAGGATAAAAATCGGCGTTTTTTGTAATATTAATAAGAGGTTTAATATCACTAAGGTAAAACCGGGTGAGATGCCGCGGCGGGTGAGATGCCGCACCCCCTCTCTAGACGAACCTTGAAGTGTCATCAACGAAATGTGCCTACAGTACATTAGTCACTAGCAAAGCTGTATGTTGTGCGGATGTGTGGTTAGAGTTACTGAATCAGTGTATTCGAAAATTTCATTTTACTATATTGTAAGTATCTAAACATTTTATTGATTTTTACTTAAAGATCTAAAACTAAAGAAATGTAAATAATAGATAGCTGCAAGATTATTATGTATCTAGTACTTGTCCTGTAGAATAACTTCATTAAGTTACGACAATAATAAGCAATTTTGAAACGTAAGCCTGGGTGAAATGCTGCATATCTTTTTTGAATGTTTTTGGTTAATACTAAACTATAATTATTTTAAAAAGCAGCAGCAGCTAAAAATAATTAAATGAATTTATTACACAGTTTTAAATATCATTAATATATATATTTGTTTTGTTGCAGAAAATAACAATTTTTTAAAGCAAGCAATGGGTCCTGCACCATTGCTTGGTTATGACGCTAAGCGAAAATTGGTCCAACACATTAATGCATTACAAACTCGTGGATTTGCGCCGACAAGAAGAGCCGTAAGGAAAATAGCCTTCAACCTTGCTGAGGAGGCGATGGGTATAAAGCACAACTTTAATAAAGCAAAAAGAAGTCGTTTATGAGAAGGAATGGTACTCTTTCGGTTCGCAAGGATTATCCAATGCTCGAGCAGAAGGCATGAATAAGAAGGAATGCAAGGAATACTTCGAGCTGTTAAATGAAACGTTAACTGAACACCACCTCATCAACAAACCTGGTAGTATCTGGAACGTAGACGAATCAGGCCTACAACTAAATAATGAACCTGGCATTGTTGTGGCTAAAAAAGGCAGCGATGTACATGTCAGACAATCAACGGAAAGAGGAAAGACGGTAACAGTGGTAGCTTGTGCGAATGCTGAAGGTGCCTTCTTACCTCCTTTCTGTATTTTTAAAGGTGTCAACAAACAACAAATTTGGCAAGAATTAATGCTCGCAGGAGCGGCTATCGAAATAAGAAAGGAATCAGCCTACATTGATGAAAATATATTCATGAAGTGGTTTGTTACTTTTAAATGGTCATGGCTCACATACGAACCCTTCCGATATTTTGACATGTGTTTCCAATAATGATGTTGTACTTCTATGTCTACCAAACCACACCACGAAATATTTACAACCACTCGACAGGTCCTTTTTTAAGCCCTTGAAGGCCCACTACAGACACGCAGCAAGCGAGTGGGGAAACGCTAATCCTGGAAAGAAATTGGAGAGGCGTCATTTCGGAGAACTGCTTACTCAAGCTTGGTCAAAATCTGCAACTGTGCAGACAGGTATTTCAGGATTCAGGGCATGTGGAGTCTACCCTTTTAAACCTTCAACTATTCCCGAAGACGCATTTCTCGCAAGGACGGACTATGATTCCGCACCTTCTGACCAAGAATCAAATCATAAAGACGAAATTCCTGTCCCATCAACCAGTTCTGATCCTTCTCCTGTCACTGATCCTTCCACTGTCACTGATCCTTCCGCTGTCACTGATGCAACACTTGAAGAAGCATTTGCAAACCAAGACGTAGCCACTGAGAATTTTTTAATGGGTAAAGAAGATTTGACCACACCATCGACCTCTAAAGAAATCACTACAATCATCGTCACGCCCATAAAACATAACTTGCTTTATTTGTGAGGGAAGTCAACTCCGACAAAACTCCTTCTCGGGGTTTTCCCAATTCCCACACCTATTTTAAGGAAGCCATCTTCAAGAAAACAGTCAGCTCAGGTGTTAACCTCGCCAGAAGTAATAGCTGACAAAACCAAGAAACGCTTGGCTCTTGTTGAGAGAAAAAAAAAAGATAAAGTAAAGAAATTAACTAAAGGGAAGAAAACTGAAAATAGTAATAAAAAAAGAATGCAAATGTAAGAGGCTATGAAAAGAAAAAAAAATATGCTCGAAAAGAAGACAGTTCTTCATCTGAGTCTGACTTTGTTTTAAGTTCAAGTGAGGACGAGTCGGTGCACGACAGTAATGTTTGTGTAGAGTGTTATGAAAATTATAACACAACAACATCTAACGCAGATTGGCTTGAGTGCATCAAGTGTGCTAGATGGATGCATGAAACCTGCACATTGTATGAAGTAAGGTGTAATATGTGTGGCCGTGCAGAATTGAAAAAACAAATTAAAACTAACAAATAAATTGTAAATGTTTTATTTTTATAAAAATTTACGTGTAGACTGTTTTTTTATGTTAATTTCCATGAGCCATATCTCCCTACCCTTGTGCGGCATCTTACCCAACCAGGTGGGTAAGATGGCCAAAGTAAGTTTCTTTAGTTTTCCGATAATACACAAAAAACCCTTTTACACAACATTTATTAATATGGGATATACGTTGAAGTAATGATCAACGAATAACCTGGAGATTAGAATTTTTTTTAGGTTAAACCTATGTTCATTTTTTTAATATGAGAAGAAAGGTGCGGCATCTCACCCGGTTTTACCTTATACAGAATATTTTCATTCCTTGAAAATCTTTTTTTCTTTTTAGATGCAGAGCAAAATGTTTCCAAAAATTTTCTGAAGAAGAATTGGCTTTTGTGTTGACACACTAAACAACTTTTCCACCAAAAATGAGCAAGACATATTCTTGCAGCAAAATATCGAAAAGGTGTCTGTTCAGAGACATCGTACCCGAAAAATAGGAGCAGTGTTGAAAGAATTTCAATTCACCTATCATGTTATAAATCGAAAGAAGAACGAAAAGGTCTGTCAAAGGCTTTTCCTTCGATTTATGGGATATCAGAAGGTCGTGTAAGAAGAATGTGCAGCTTGCTTATTAAGTCTTTGACACCCCGTTATAGGCGAGGACAACACTCAAAGTGGAATACCAAATCCCCTGGTATTTATAAGCTCATTCATGATCATATTTTGTCATTTCTCAGAAAACAGACACACTATGCAAGAAAAAAAAATGAAATACCTCGATGCACGCCTAGACGTCAAAACCATGCATAGTCTTTTTAAAGAAAAATATCCAAATTTGGATGATGAGTATAAATACTACGCAAAATATCTTAAAGAACAGTTTTCTTTGCGTTTTGGTAGACCCCAAGTTGATAACTGTATTAAGTGCGATAAATTGGTTACAAAAATAAACAGCCAGTCCCTAGGAGCACATGCCAAACGTATCGCAGAAGCTAAACTAGCGGTTCATACAAGAAGGTCCAAGAAATTTCACAACAAGATAAATTTTGTTGAGAGATATTTGTAAAAATCGAGAGGACGCAGTTGTTCTCACGTTAGCTTTTATGCAAAATCTTCCTCTGCCCTGTATACTGATACAAGAGATATTTTATTTGCGTCAACTATGGGTGAACTGCTTCGGTATAAAAAATGTTAAAACCAAGGAATCAGTGTTTTACGTTTATCATGAAGGTCAAGCCAATAAAGGCGCTAACGCGCTATCTCAGAGTTTGTCCCATTATTTTGAAACTTTTTTACCCGATAACGTACAAGAAGTATTTTTGTTCAGCGATAACTGTCCTTGACAAATCAGAACCATACGATGATCCAGTTTTTGTTTTCATTGACGGATACAGGCAGATTTCTCAAAATAATCCATTACTTTCCAATCAGAGGACCAGGGCCGTTCCTGGCGGGTATGCAATGAATGCCCCGCACGCAGGCGCTAAATTTTAGGGGCGCCAAATATTTGGTTACCCTTACAAAAATATTCTCACTTCTAAAACAAAAAAAGTCAGTGTTCAGTACTTCCCCGGTAAGCGCTAAAGCAATCACTTATTATAATACCAAAGTTACTAATTAAATTACCACCCTACAATTTTATTAGTGTCAGCACACGAAGCGACGTCTAATGCCGCTCGCCGCGTTTGAGTAAAGAATGTACTATTGATAAAGAGCAACAAAAATATTATGAAATTGAAAAACAGCGATGGCGTGGAATCATTAAAAGAATGATTTGTATTATGCAGTATTTACCTGGCCAAAATTTAGCTTTTAGGGGTGACAGTACGAATCTTTATGAGACTAATCGCTCCTTAAATACAAAAGTCACACATTCCAAAAAATATCAAAACTGATTTTTTTGCATAAAATGCATCTTAACCGATGAAACTTTAATATTTCGCTCAACCAGCCGTCGTTTTATGATCAAAAGCACCCGTAAACCCACATACGTTAGTTTTGTTTTGTACCGTTTCTGTAACTGAGTTCCGTGCAAAACTACCACATCCTCAGTTGCCATCAGACATTCGGCACGAGTGCACGCATTTTTTATGAAAAACTAACACATTCCAAAAAACTGCCAAAAGACAGGTGAAATTATATATTTAAAAGTGCCACATTCAAAAATACATTCGTATTGCAGATCACATACACGTAAGTATCTTATCATTTTTATGTGCAATAGTACAATATTTTAAAATAGGTTAGTTTTTCGTTTATAAATTTCATATTCTCGCTTATTTTTGTATGCAATACTACCATATTTTGAATTATGTTAGTTTTGCAAAAAATAATTGGAATTATTTTCTTATTTCTTTATTCTAAAGTTACATATTTCGAAATATGGTATCTTTGTATTTGAAAGTGATCTCTAAATAGATTTTATTTTATATATTAAAAAGCAATTTTTAGTTTTACTGTTGTTTTATCGGAAAGTTTTTGTAGTTTTTGGAGTAATCTTATGGGTTAAACAAAATAATTTAGAAATCTTAAAACCAATTAACTTTTACTTACCATATAGATACATTATAACGCCTATTTACGAGAAAGTAAATTGTTTGATACAGGTAGGTACTTATAATTAATTTTTATTTTCATGATACCACCAATAAATGACCCTCGACATGAACAGCAATCTTCTTCAACAATACGACCTAGTGAACTGGATTCAATTGACATTCAGACTGACAATATTATTTATCATGAATATGATGCTAATGGCATTAGCTCTCTACCGGACAGTCAGTTATCTTTAGATATTCTGAACTCCGTTGAAAATAACGAAGATATTCACACTAAGAAAGTTTATGATGCCAAAAAAATGGGTCCTGTATGTTTCGATAAATGTAAATTAAAATGTTCTACAAAGTTTACGTTTGAAGAAAGAAAACACATCTTTGAAAGGTTCTGGGAGTGCGGTGGTCTGGAAATCCAACGACAGTTTATTCACGATCACATGACCAAGGTAGAACCAAAATATAGATACGTTCGTGAAGGTAGCAGTCGCAAAAATTACAATCACTCATTTTATCTGACTCGGAATAATAAAAAACTCGGGTATGTAAAGTATTCTTCATGAATACCCTTGCAATCTCAGATACTATGATCAGAACCGTTGTCAAAAAACAGTCCGAAACTGGTGTGCACCTTAAAGATAACAGGGGAAAACATAACAACCATAAGACACTAGACTCAGAGCTGACCGATGGTGTCAAAGCACACATCAATTCAATACCCCGCAAAGAAAGTCATTACTGTAGGTCGCGGTCGACTTGGGAGTATATTGAGGGCGGGTTAACAGTCGCGGCACTACATCGACATTACGTAGACAAATATGAATCTGAAGGTAGACCACACGTTTCATATCAAGTATACTACAACATATTTATACATGATTTTAACTTATCTTTCTGGCAGATCCTTCATCAAGAAGGATCAATGCGAAGATTGCATGGCTTACCAAAACGCTGAAGATAAATCGTTAATATAAGACGAGCACCTGAAGCAAAAGACTCTCGCTCGAGCTGAAAACGATAGAGATAAAGAGCTTGTGAGTAATACCTTCGTAGTGGCTGTGTACGACCTCCAAGCGGCGATGCCTTGTCCACGGGGTGATGTGTCGAGCTTCTATTATACGTCTAAATTAAATCTACTTAATTTCACAGTAACCGAGCTCGGTACAAAGGACACAACTTGTTTTGTATGGCACGAGGGAGAAGGAGCCCGAGGTATTAATGAAATTGGCTCCTGTGTTCTAATGTATCTTAGAAAATTGAATGACAATGTCACGGAACCTTGTGATGTCACTTTCTATAGCGATAATTGCTGTGGCCAACAAAAGAACAAATTCATGCTGGCAATGTACCAATACGCAACTCAAGAATTGCCAAACATCAAGAGTATTACTCATAAGTTCCTAATAAAAGGGCACACCCAAAACGAAGGAGACTCTGTTCATTCTGTCATCCAACGTAACATTACTAGAGCATTGAAATCATCTCCAATTTACGTTCCAGACCAGTATATCACTCTGAATAAAACAGCAAAGAAAACTGGAAAGCCTTATACTGTTGAAGAACTAACACATGAGAATTTTTTTGACCTCAAACCTCTGTGTACAGGAAACTACAATATAGATGATGATGGCAATAAATTCAAATGGACCGATATAAAGATTCTGAAGGCGGATAAAGTAAGCAATGGCATATTTTTTCTTTAAAAGTTCCTACGAAGAGGAAGAGTTCAGGTCGGTATCTACGTTGAGAACACGCCGCACGAAGTCAACGGCAGTGCCTGATAATAATTTTACTCTAAACCAACTTTACACTAAAAAGCTTACAGTTCCTGAAGCAAAGAAGCAAGGCATTCTAAAGCTAATCCAAAAAAACGTAGTGCCAAGATTTTATGAATCTTTTTATGATAATCTCTAAATTAGTGCACAAGTTACTGTTGTTAACTGATTTTTAATGTTTTCGTTAAGTTTTTTTTTGTTCTTTACGAGCATTACGCTCAACGTAGTTTTAAGAAAACGTTTTATAAAAATATTTTTGTAAGAACCACGTTTATGTGCTTCATACGGTTGTGATTAGTGTAGATCATGGAAATGATTATTTTGAAGGTGTCTTTCTCCTTAGTGCCTTATTTTATAAGACTATAACTGCTAATAATACTATTTTAAGATAAAGTTACCTCTGTTTCTCTTAAAGGTTTTTGCTTAAAAGGTTAAGTTTTGTTTTTAACGTAAATTTATTCCTCTTATCTACTACTATAGGTAATATTAAAGACTTAATTGATGATCTCATGATAAAATTAACAATTATTTGTTTTCCCTTAGCAATTTTAGTATGTAGTAAGTAGTATGTGCCTTTTTTTTTAATAAATTGGCATTTTGTAAGGTTGACAACTGAAAATAAAACTCAAATTTTCCTAATTATGGTGGTTTAATTCTTAAAATTTTAATGTTCTCGACGACAAAGTCTATATACAAAACTACTTATTTGCATTTTTTCGACAGTCCATTCGAGCTATGGTTAAGATTGCTTTATTGATATATAGTCTATTTAATTACGCATCTTTTGATACCAAAAAAATCTACCTAATACACATAGTTTATACAAAAATCATAAAGTAATCCAAATTATTTTTGTAAATGCCTCTCCTGTACAATTTGCTTATTTTGACTTGTGGTGCTTTTGTATTTAAGGAGCGTAATAATGGCAATTTTTTGAAATTAGTTGAAATGATTGCTAAATTCGATCCAATTATGATGGAACACCTGAGCAATATTCGAGGGTCTAAAGGGTTGTGCCGAAATATGCCTCATTACCTGAGCAATCACTTCCAAAATGAATTAATTCATTTATTTTCAAGAAATATTCAGAAAGAAATTCTGAGTTGCCTCAGAATAGCAAAATATTACTTAATTATTTTGGATGAATCTCCAGATGCTAGCCATGTTGAGCAGCTGACGGTCATAATTCGCTTCGTTTATTGTTCTCCATATGAAGTCGAAATTAGAGAACACTTTCTGGGTTTTTTCAAAGTTTTAAATACTAGAGGAGAAGGGCTCTTCAATTTTTTAAAAGAAGAAGTATTATAAAATTTGAAATAAACCTTGATGACATGAGAGGTCAGGGTTACGACAATGGGGCAAATATGTCTGGCAAGCATGTGGGCCTTCAAGCTAAAATTCTAAAAATTAATCCCAGAGCAATGTTTTTGCCTTGTTCAGCTTACACTTTTAATTTAAGTGTCAACGATGCAGCTAAAATTTCATATGAGACTAGTTTTTTTTTTTCAATTATTCAGGAGTTGTTCAATTTTTTTTCTGCTTCACCCTACAGATGGGATATTTTAAAAAGGAATGTACCAAACTCAACTTTAAAATCAGTAAGTGAAACACGATGGGAAAGCAGAGTCAAAGCCATTCGCCCTCTTAGGTTTCAATTCTCGAAATTTGTAAAAGTTTACATGATTTGGTGGAAGATAATTCAAGAGATATGAACATGAAACATTCAGCAAGGTAACTATTAGACAAAATTAAATCGTTCAAATTCATTTTTTCTATTATAATTTGGCATGATGTGTTAACAAAAGTTAATATAGTAAGTAAAATGGTCCAGAATCCGAATACAACTTTAAATGAATGCCATACAGAAATAAAACATCTGATTATTTATTTCACTGAAAAAAGGTCAGACAAACATTTCGAGATTTTCAGGAATGAGGCTGTAGCAGAAGCAGAAAAAAGTGATGTAGAGCAAACATTTCCATTATTAAGACAAAGAAAGACGAAGCTTCAATTTTCGTATGAAAACGATGATACGGTACAGATGAAACAGTATTCGATCCAAAACAAAAATTTAAGATCAGTTTTTATTTTCAAATTTTGGACACAACAATTCAATTCCTACAAAGACGCTTTGGGGGGAATAGATAAGTGCCACGATTTATTTGGATTTTTGGGTAATTTTCAAAATCTAGATTCTGATGTGATTAAAAGATCATGTATGGATTTGGATTTAGCTTTACAAATTCAACATGAAGGAAACGTATGCAAAGATATTGATGGTCTTGATTTGCATAATGAATTTCTGTCATACAAAGTTCTTTACCCAATCACAGACTCTAGCAAAATTTCGGATTCGCCCATAGATATTTTAAATTATATAACAAAGAAAAATTTACAATCCTTGTTTCCAAATCTATTTATAGCCTTGAGAATATTCCTGACCCTTCTAATTTCGGTGGCATCTGGCGAAAGAAGTTTTTCAAAGCTAAAGCTCATAAAAAATTATTTAAGAATGTCAATGTGCCAAGAAAATCTATCAGATTTGGCAGTCATTTCAATTGAAAATAAAATTTGTGAAGCCATTGATCACAATGAAATGATAAATAAGATTGCATCTGTGAAAGCACGACGTATCATGTTGTAATTCCAATATTTGTTATTTAATTATTTTTCACTTGATATTTATGTATTATTTAATAAAGTTTTTTTGCATTGAGAGTATCTCCTTTCCGTTATTGTTTCATGTTATATTGCAGAATGCCTTATTAATTTGCGAATTGAGTGTTTTCTTTCTTACTGTTAACTTACATAATAATATTGTTTTGAAATGGCCTTTTTTCTTCATTTAATTTTGAAAATAAAACCTTTTTTTCAAACATGGTTCGTTTTATTTTTCTTTTTACATTCATATCGTATTTTCAATCATATCACAAGAACATGTTATGATATAGGTATCTTAAAAACATAATATGGGAGGGCACAAAAAATCCTGCACGCAGGCGCTCACTACCCTAGGAACGGGCCTGCAGAGGACATTCATTTTGCCGATTGATCGAGATTTCGAATGATCGTGCTAAAATCAAAAATGAAGAAGCATGACAGAATTTATATGCCAGACCAATATTATTCCCTTATGACTGGAGCTTGGACAAATTTTTCCGTTTTTGCGATGAAGACACGTCAGATATTAGATTATCGTAATTGATGGCCAATATATTACAAGTGAAACTGCCTCTTCAATGAAAGCCTAGGTTCAAAGGTTCAAAGGTACAAAAGCAATAAAAAAAACCTTTTCTCTATCGTCGTTTATGTCGTTTGAATTCAATAAGCATACAAAAGGTACAGTTGTGACTCAAGATTTTATTGACGATTTCATTAGTCATAGGTTTCGTCTTTCCAAAACCAAACGCCCTGTGGTGCTACGAATATCATTAGTTTACCCAAATAATGCGGTAGCCATTAATCCCAAATAATTGCAAATATCAAGCAAGTTCAAAACAGCATTTTAGAAGAATATAAACCATTTTACGAGAAAATTTTTCAGTGGCCTACCAGTGAGCAAGCTGACGACGTAGCCCCTGAGTCAGATAATGAATTTGATTTTGTTCCATAATATTATTATTTAATAATTACCAGTTTTTGTAGTTACTATACTTTCGAAATAAAAATATAAATGGTTGTATTTCTATTTTTTTTTTTTCGTTTCATGCAAAAACAGCATTAGTCCAATATTTCAAAAGTCGTTTTTCAAAAAACCTTTGTTTTTTTCTTTTTTTCGAGACGATCTATAGAACATTATAATTAGATTTTGAGTAATATGTGACTCTTGTTGTTTTTGAAATGACCGATTCAATTGAAAATACTGATAAATACTGATTGTAGCTAAATATACAGGGTGGTCCTTAAGTAATTGTACAAAAAGAAACCGTAGATTCTACACTTTAAAATATTACGATTTAAGCCAAATTGCTTTAATAAAATGTTGATATTAATAAAGATACAGGGTGTTAAAGTGGAAATTTAAAAATTTTTATTTTCGCTATAACTTTTATGTTTGTGAACATTTATGTATCAAAATTTACAACTAGGTACTATTAAACATTATAAATTATAATTTGTGGCATGCTTTAATTTAGCTGATAGAGGGCGCCACATATGCCACACATGTGGCGCTTAACTTTTTTGCTCTTTAAGTTACCGGTGTTTGTGATATAACATAATAAAGATACATTATTTTAACAAAAAAAAGTATACTTGTTAATAACTTTAAAACTCAACAGCTTTCGAGATAATCGCATTTTACAAATCAACTACATAATTTAGATTTAACGCAATTACTCCAAGCAACGAAAGAAAATTAGACAAAAACATTAATACTGCTGAATATTGATATAAAATGCCATTAATAAAGTTAATTGTTAACGAAATATTAAATAAAATAATATATTAGCAGGAGAGAATAGTAGGATTTGACAAAATAACAGAATAATTGGATTTTACATTAATCATTTTCGTTTTGTAATAAATTAAAGTCATAATCAAAATATTTTATTTATAAACCAAATTAAGAAGTAGTTAAACTAAATAACATTAAATTGTTGTCAAAGTAAGTACTCTGAGATAGCGCG
>NW_027314109.1:0-17591 GCF_040954645.1 Diabrotica undecimpunctata
CGCGCTATCTCAGAGTTCAAAACATCAAAACAGTTGATGTTTATATTTTTAAATTAAAAAAATATGAAAATTAAAATCCACGTTTAAATTTGTATCCAACTAAATCACTTTATAGTAAAATAGTTACTATTTCCTGTTAAAACTTTTCCTACAATAGCAATCGTATCCTGATAATGATAATTATAATTTTTTTCGATGGAAAACACCCCTTGTTTCAGATCGTACTAAAGCCAGTAGGTTTGTTGCACATCTTTTATTTATTCATAATACCCACTTCAGGGTCCTGGAACCTTTTACCGGCTTCTATAGGTCTAGTGGATGGATATCATGTATTTTTCGACTAACTTGGTAGTATTCAAAAAGTATTTCCCGCCTACGGTATAATGCCACGAAGTGATAGAAAATATGGTTTATCGTTTTGAGTTCTCTGCTACAGAGTCTGCAGCTTAAGTTTCCATAAAACAGTCCCATTGTATGCAGATGTTTCTTGAATGGCAAGTTTATCAGCTTATTTATTGCCGTGTATTCCCAGTAACCTGGAACCTATTCCAGTGTAATACTAATATATTTGGCCAGTCTATCGAGTGCCTCTCAGCATACCGACACCAGTTTAGAGTTTATCTAAGGCCTTTTAAGAGCCCCGATAGCTGCAAGGCTATCTGTACCTCAAATATCGAAACGTTTCAGTTTTAAATCATTTATATTATTTTTCTTTGCAAACTGCAAGATTGCAAAAATGTCTGCCTGAATTACACAGGTATATTCTCCCAGTGGAATAAAAAGTTTAAATTCCCTGCCAACCTGCCTCTTAGGATCTGCCCAATTCCTCTCGTGTACAAACAAGACTTTCCACTTGGGAAGGTACTTTAGGTTCATAAATGGGTGTCGTATAGTCAGAAATGAACTAACTGAACCTAACTGACTAACTGACCTAACATGAAGGGAGGGAGATCGAGTGGAGCTTTCATACCTTCCATTAATGTGCCCCTCATTCGACCAGAGCCCATCTGATTTAGTGGCAAGCAAGTCTGTGGTAACAATGATAAACGAATTACAGTTAAATATACTATCATCTGTGTTGCGCTAGCAGAAATTGTTTATTTATTTATAAAGAAAAAGTTGTTTTGATTGTCTGATAGTGATACACCATCTAGCTACAAAAAGGTTAAAACAGAAAAGGCAGATTTAGTAATTAGAGCAAACAGTCACAAGATACATAACTGAAACAATATAAAGAAATAAAAATATTGAAAAGCATAATTTACAAAACAGTCATCAAACTAATATTGATATAGGAATCAGAAACATGACCAGACAAAGAGTGGACGAAAAGAATGCTTGTTTAGTTTATAATAAACATTTTTAGTGGAAAGTACAAATTCCCGGCTTGAACAAAGACTTGATTCACTGAGTGCCAAGAACCAGCTAAGTTTTTTTTGGCATAGGCATTTGCCATTCAGCCAGTCACAACTTTTTTTAGTTCTTTCCCATGGAAAGAAAAGAAAATAATAATTATCACAATGCATATTTGGTTATCAGTAAAGGAACAAACAACAATTAAAACATAAACTAGACTGGGTCACGTATACTAAGTTTAAAACAAATGGGATAAAACAAAGGTTACTATTTTAACTCCAATATCCAATCAGTATCCACTAGAGTTACATATGCCACGTTCAAAATAAATACTAGATATAATCTAAAAGTTATCCAAGTCTATGCTCCAACAACAGAATATACAGACGAGGAGATCGAAGTCTTTTATGATGATTTAAGCACAGCCATCACAAACAACCGTACACATTTCACAGTTATATGTGGAGACTTTAACGCCAAAATAGGAACAAAACTGGATCCAGCAGAAACTGCTCTTGGAAATTTTGGAAGTCAGGGACGGAACGACCGTGGCGACACTCTTTTAAACTTCTTACTAGAGAAAAACCTATTCCTAATGAACAGTTACTACTACAAGAAACCTCACCGCAGATGGACGTGGAAAAGCCCAGATGGGAAGACGACAAACGAGATTGATTACTTTATCACTGAGAAAAGATACATATTTATAGATGTGACAGTGCTAAATAAATTTGCGAAATCAAGCGACCATCGTATGGTGAGAGCCACCATTGTGTTAAATACCAACTATGAACGACACAATATGATAAAAAAGAAGCAAATAAACATATGGACACATCCAAACAACGAACAAAATTTTGAAGATCATATCCGTAAATTCCTTCAAGAAAAATCATCAACAAATGATATTAACATCCTAAATGACATAATAGTAGAAGCAATAACAGAAGCTCAAAAGAAATGCTGCCCAAAAAGCGTGAAGGAAGAAAAAATTAGTGTGGAAACACAGAAAAAAATGGAACAAAGAAGAATACTGAGAAGCGACGAAAACTCTAGTAGCGACGATATAAATAAAATGAACAAGGAAGTATCAAGAGAAATCAGAAAAGACCTAAGAAAATACCAAGATGAGAAAATCATCAAAACTATTGAGGAAAATAGGAGTATGAAAATAATGAGACGCAAACTCACAAATGGAAATAAACAAATAGTCAAACTCAAGGATAGAAATGGCAACATCACATCAAACAGAGAACATTTGTTACAAATTGTGGAATCATTCTATGAGACATTATATAGCAACCAATCGACTCTAGATATAGTTGAATATCAGCAGAGCAAGGTTCAAAATCAGGGTTCCGAAGATATCCCAGAAATCTTCTTGGACGAAATTTAGAAGGCTCTAAAAAAGATGAAGAATAACAAAGCTCCGGGAAAGGACGGTGTCGTCACGGAAGCGATAAAGATAGGAGGCTCAGTACTGATAACCAAAATTCAAAAGCTCTTTAATCTATGCCTATGGAATCAAAATATCCCAACAAAGTGGAATAATTCAATAACTGTACTCTTACACAAGAAGGGAGATATAGCAGACCTGGAAAGATACAGACCAATCAGTCTCCTTAACCATCTTTATAAATTATACACCCGAATAATAACGAACAGATTAGAGACAAAGCTGGATTTTTACCAACCTCGGGAACAAGCCGGTTTCCGCCCTAATTACTGCACAAACGATCACCTGCAGTGCCTAAAAACCCTGATAGAAAAAACTAACGAACATAACCGTCCCTTGGCATTGATATTTGTAGACTTTAAAAAGGCGTTTGATACAGTGGAATTACCGTCCATCTTAAGAGCACTACAAGATTGCAGGGTCGATCACAGATATTGTAATATAGTTAAAAATATATATGAAAATGCCACAACAACCATAAGTTTACATTCAGCAACTAATAAAATAAAGATAAAAAGGGGAGTCAGGCAAGGTGATACCATGTCACCAAAGCTGTTCATTACCGTTCTTGAGTATGCATTTAAAAGACTAACATGGCAACAGAAAGGTATATCCATCGATGGAGAAAGATTAAACCATCTACGTTTTGCGGACGATATCGTGCTTCTGTCAGATAATCTCGGAGAGATCAAAGACATGCTCCAAGAACTGAATTACATACTACAAGAAACTGGGCTGGAGATAAATTTCGAGAAAACCAAAATGATGACCAATATGGTTTCCAGCGAAGAGATACAGATCAATAACAACAAGGTAGAATTAATCGATAAATACACATACTTGGGTCATGAAATCAGAATAACCAGAGACAACCAAACCTGCGAGTTAAATAGACGAATCACGTTGGGATGGGCGGCATATGGAAGGATGAGAGACATTTTTAAAACAAATACCCCAATTCACCTGAAAAGGAAGGCATTTAACCAATGCATCTTACCAGTCTTGACCTACGGAGCAGAGACCCCATTTTTGACGAAAGCTACTGCCGAAAAACTGAGGGTAACACAAAGGCGAATGGAGAGATCAATGCTGGGCCTGACCTTGAAAGATCGCGTGAGAAATGAGGAGATACGCCGACGAACTGGCGTAGACGATATTATACTGCGAATCAATAAACAAAAGTGGAGGTGGGCTGGACATGTTGCTAGAATGGAAGGCGGAAGATGGACGAAAAGATTATTGGAGTGGAGACCAAGAGCCGACAAGCGAAGTCGAGGCAGACCACCCACCCGATGGACCGACGACCTAAGGAGAATAGAAACAAACTGGATTGCAGCAGCTAGAGATAGAGAGAACTGGAGACGTTTGGAGGAGGCCTATATCCAACAATGGATGTGAAAATGGGGCTGGATGATGATGATGATGACTATTTTAACTAGGCTTACAAATTGAGGTTACTTTTCGAAATAAATTCTGTTAGGTAGTTATATACAATTTTGTTATTTAATGACAAAAGGTAACAAATGTTATAGGGTGGAAGGATTTTATGTTTGATTAAATTTTTTATTAAGTCGTCGGTTTGTTCTATATATTTTGTGCATTCAAAGAAAATATGGTTTAAATCTGCTTCTTTTTGACAAACTTTACATAAATTGGAATTTACAATTTTAAGTTTCACCAGATGAGCCGGATAACATGCGTGTCCTGATTTCATTCTGATAATAGATGTAATGTATCTACGTGGAACAGAGTAATTTTTAAACCATAATTCACTCAGGATTGTGGGTTGTAAAAGTGCATATTGTGAGTTAGAATGTTGACTATATTCATAATATTATTGTTTTCACTAATTGTTTACTAAGTTGTTTACAACAACTTAAGTTGTAACAACTAATTTAAGTTGGTTGTTGCTACTCAGTGGATCAAGTCCTTGTTTGAGCCGGAAATTTGTGCGTGATAGGATTAAAAACGTTCTGAATTTGAAAAATTTATAAATCCATTTTGGATAATTTAATTTTTTTTTAATATTTAATAAATTTTATGGGCAGAGATGATTGGCAGAAAAAAAAGTCACACAAGCAAAAGCAAAAACATGGAAAGAATTTGGAGAAGAACTTCAGGAAGAATATATAACAAATAGTAGAAACTTTTGGACGACAATATAATCAATAAAGGCGAAGAAAACACAGAGCCAGAGCAAATAAGTAGAGAAGAAGTAATAGAAGGATTATCAAATATAAAAATAGGCAAGGCAGGTGGAGATGATGAAATTGAACCGGAAATGGTAAAATACATGGGAGAAGAAGAAATAAACTGGCTGTGGAAAATATATAAAGAGGCGTGGGAAAAACAAACAATCCCTAAAGACTGGCAGAACAATATCATCGTGCCAATATACAAAAAATGAGAACATGTAAACTGCGACAACTATAGAGCAATATGTCTGTCATCGGTATGCTTTAAAATATATACGAAAATAATAGAGAAGAGACTGAGACAAGAAGTAGAAATGATATTGGGAGAAGAACAAACGGCATTTAGACCGGAAAGATAGACAAATGACAACATATATATCATTAGAAACCTAATAGAAAGAAGCATAGATACGGAGGAAAACTAGTATTAGCATTCATAGACCTAAGAGCAGCATTTGACACCATAGAAAGACATATTATAGGGAAATGCTTGAAGGAAAATAAACGTACCTAATGCATTGATAAAAATTATAGAAAGTACTTACAAAGAGGTAAAAGGAAGGGTACAAATAACAGGGGAAAGATCGAAAGCATTTAATTGGAAGAGAGGTATTAAAAAAGGAGATAGTCTCAGCCTTTTGCTATTCATAATAGTAATGAACGAATTGATAAGAAACACTAGAGTCGGAACTAATTAACTACAGACAATAATAGGTTACCGCAGATTACAACCGGTAGCAATAGAGTCCTTAATTTATGCAGACGACATAGTACTAATAGCAGATTCCGAGAATAAAATGCAGAAACTAATGGAAATATGGGTAGAACAAATAGAAGAACTTAAAATAGAGATAAACGAGGAAAAAGTAAGATAATGATAATCAGCGGCAAAGGAGATAAGGCAGATAATCAAATAAAGATAAAATGTAAAAACTGTAAAAAAAAAAGAATTGGAAATAGTAACAACTTACGAATACCTGGGAAGTATAATAACTAATGACGGAAAAATAGACTGGGAAATAACAAATAGAGCAAAGAAATCAAACAAGTTATATTATGCGTTAGCCCCAATAATGGAAAGAAGAGAACTTGCACGAGAAACAAGAATAAAAATATATAACACAATAGTGATACCGACTGTGCTCTATGCAAGTGAAAACTGGACAATTCTGGAAAAACATAAGAGCAGGATAAACGCAATGGAGATGAGACATCTAAGAAGGATAGTTGGAAAGACAAAATGGGATAGATTAAGCAACGAGACTATTAGGAGAATGGCCAACCAGGAACCGATAATGAACAAAATAGCAAAAAGACAAATGAACTGGTATGGGCATCTGATGAGGCTGCAATCCAATAGAATAACAAGAAAAATTTATGAAGCAAAAAACATCGGAAAAAGAAAAAGAGGCAGACCAAAAAAAAATGGATACAGCAAGTAGTAGAGGCGGGAAAACTTAAACAAAAATCACTCGAGGAATTGAAAAGAATGGCAGGAAACAGAAAAGAATGGAAGAGGTGGGTAAATGGAAATTAAAATAGCTAGCCCAAATCCGACACTCTGATAGGGTAAAAGGAAGGGGAGAAAGAAAGAAAGAATAAATTTTATACTATTTGTTTTATACTAGTTTACAAAAGAACTTTTAAATTCAATTTTTTATAATAACGGTCATAAGCAACATATAATAATGGTCGTTATAAAAAATAAAGTTATTATTGTTCTGTATTGTGTAAAAACTTTTAACAAGATCTATGTGTTTAAATCAATTTTCATCCAAAGGTAATACTCAAGAAAACCTTAAGTATATATAATTTACACATGCTATAATTTTGGTACTATAAGACTTATAGACCTACCTCTTTTTTGTTTTACATGAAAAGTTGATGAAAGTGAATTTCAATAAACGTTTTAAAATTAAATAGAAGCTTGAATGTTTTAATGTTCTTGTTATTTTTCTTAAAAATAAAGTTTACTGATAAATTTAGTTTTATCAAAAAAACATAAAGTGGTAAATGAACTGTAAAAATATCTAATAATAATATCAATTCTTTAAACAGTTTTCGTTGAAAGAGATATATAATATAAACTCTTTAATAATTTAATGAATATATTTCTGATGATTCACAAACTGATGCATAAATTAATGATTGGCTATGTTTAGAGTAGTTAGATAGTGGAAATTCATGCTTAAATTACAGGGGTGATCTGGCGTGCATTACGAAGTTACCCGTTGTGGCAGCTGCCACTTCGGCAAATCAGGTCCAATCTAACGTCAGTCCGTAAGTGAATAAGGCTCCAAATGATCGTTTGCCAAAACATTTTCATATTTTGAATCTACAGATTGTTCATTTTTAAGTAATTGTTGAGAAATAATTAAAAAATCTAAAAGTTTTAAGTATTAATTAAAAATAATCGTTGTTTTTTACATTAATTACTCTTTATTATTAATGAATTCTTATTAAATTGTAAAATTATTTGAATAGTTAGACAATAATTGCAAGTTTATTTGATTATGTCTTTTTGTATATTTGTAGTCGTCTATGCAGAAATATTTCACATCTAGTTGGTCATTCAATTCTTGTTCTTAATGTTGATTCCTTGTTTGATTTTAAGTTAACTGTTTACTAGTATCTAATCTACTGTTTTAATTTGAGCACAATTTGGAGACGTACTGGCAAGTTTTTCTAATTAACAATGTGTAGTTTTAACCTTAAACGACGTATTCTGATTACTTCTTCTTCTTCTTCAAGTGCCATCTCCGCGGCGGAGGTCGGCAATCATCATAGCCATTCGGACTTTTGAGACGGCTGCTCTGAAAAGTTCATTTGATGTACATCCGTACCACTCTCTCAGGTTGCGCAGCCATGACATTTTACGCCTCCCTTTCCTTCTATGCTTCTCCTTCCTTGATTCTTTCGCTGCATAATCAGTTGGAGCAAGGTGTATTTCTCTCCACGTGTAATATGTTCGAGATATTCCAATTTTCTTGTTTTAAGTATATTTAAAATTTCTATTTCTTTATTCATCCTTCTCAGAACCTCTTTGTTTGTGACGTGTTCTGTCCACGATATTTTGAGAATTCTTCCATACACCCACAGCTAGAATGATTCCAGTTTTTTCATTGATGTCGCATTCAAGGTCCACGATTCTATTCCATAAAATAAAGTCGAAAAACATAGCACCTCGCCAACCTAACTCTTAGTTCCAATTTTAAATCCCTTGTACATAGCACTCTTCTCATTTTGTTAAAATTTGCTCTAGCTTTTTCTATTCTGATTTTGATCTCCTGAATATAATCATTTATGGAGTTAATCATTGTTCCCAGATATGCATATTTGTCTACTGGCTCGACGTTTTCTCCGTTTATTAGAAGATTCTCGTTATTTCTTTGAGTTTTCGATATTCTCATAAATTTCGTCTTCTTGACATTCATTGTTAGACCATACTCTTTTCCATACTCCGCGATTCTGGTCACGAGTCTCTGAAGATCTTCAATATATTCGGCTAAGATCACTGTGTCGTCCGCATATCTAATGTTGTTAATGGGAACTCCATTTACCTTTATTCCAGCTGTTTCATCCTCAAGAGCGTTTTTCAGGATCTCTTGGGAGTAGGCATTAAAAATAATGTGCGAGAATACGCATCCCTGTCTCACTCCGCATCTAATTTCAATTTCTTCTGACAGCTGTTTGTTAACACGTAATTCTGATTTCAAAAGAATCTAATTACATTTCAATAAAATATATAGAAAGTATGCACTGTAAATTATTTATTTACTATAAACGTACATACTACAACTATACTCCCGATATCAAACAGCTGTATATGCAGTCTATAAATGCTGGTTCTTTAAGCCAGAAGAATGAAGAGTAGTATCATCGGGGAGAACGTTAGGATACTATCCTTAAAAATTTATAAAATTTTTAAACCTATAGAACTCATTAATGTCGATGTAACCATTCATTAAAATGGTCGCGTCTTAAAAAGGAAAAAGCATTTTTTATTATCTCCAAATGCACCTATTTACAAGGCTGTTTATTTGGTAATAAGTCTTCTTCTTCTTCTTCTTTCGTTCTTTATTCTACTTTTTATAATAATAATATAATTACGTAGACTCTGTTATTACAAACAGTGGAGGATGCGAAGCCGAGATCCGTCGACGCATCACAATGATCAGATCGGGAACAGCCAAACTCACAAAAATTTGGAAGAACACTGACATCACAAAAAACACAAAATTACGCCTTGTTCGAGCATTGATATTTCCTATTGCCACCTATGCTTCAGAAACTTGGACAATAAAAAAAGTCAATTTAAAGCGTATAATGGCATTTGAAATGTGGGTCTACCGTAGAATGTTGCGCATACCATAGACCGCCCATCGCACAAATAACTCAATTCTAGCAAAACTTAACATAAAAACTAGACCCATCACAACTATCATCAAAAATATACTGAGATATTTTGGACATATAACTAGAAGAAGAGAAGGCATGGAGCGAATGGTAGTTGAAGGTAACGTAGCGGGTAAAACATGGTCGACCAGTACGATGGTCGGGCCAAATAAAGGACATGACTGGTTACTCATTCTCCAAAGCAAAATAACACGCACAGGAGAGAGATAATTGGGCACAAATAGTCAAACAAATTACATGACGCCACTGCATCCTTACGAAAAAGAAAATATAGAGAAGGATAATAGGAGGAGGTTCCTTTTATTTCTGTTGTCTGCCTTTTTGTGACATTGATGTCCCGCTGTCATATAACATTTTGGGGGCCTACCAACTGGACGTCTTCATTCTGGTTTTTATGTTTTGTCCTCTTTGTAATCTGTTCTACGTGGTCTTACCAATCTTGCTTTTAAATATCTGGCAACGTCCAGTGCTCCCAATTCTCTTAGAATATGCTCGTTACGTATTCTATCATTTATTGTGATATTCTTTATTGCTCGTAAAATTTTTATATCTGTGGTAGTCATTTTACGTTTTGTTTCTGATTTTTCGGCTCTTGCCTCAGCAGCGTCAGTTATTATGGATCCTTTTAAGGTCTTATAAATTTGCGTCTTTCTCTCGGTGATATTATATTTATTTCTCCGTTATATACCGTATTATATATTATACTCCATATTATACTCCGTAAATACCCTGATATCCTTAAATTGACTGTCCACTTCATTATTTAAACTTCTGCTGTCCACTATGTCTCACCGCTAAATACTTAATAATCATCACGCTCATTTATTACCAACTTGCATCGTATTGGATCTTTGAATATTACCTGAAGTGCTTTTTATAGACCCCATTCTATTCTTATTTCAGTTTTATTATGAATATTAAGTTACCTTACTACGTTAGTATGGTACTTGTTGATACCGTTTTTATTTAATCTGTGGATTACGTCCTTAAGCTTCACCTTGTCAAATATTCAGATCTTTGAAACATGTGTAGATCGGATTATGGAACTTTGTGGATTTCTTAATCAGTTGGAGTTGTAACTTTTTCTTCTTACGTGTCGCCTTAAATTAACATGTTAAATTTTCTGGCGGTTATATTTAATTGGTGCAGCATACGTTGTAAATCATCTTCACTTTGAGAGAGTAGTATTGCGTCGTCTGCGTATCAGATTATTTTAAGTTGTTTTTCTCCCATTTGGTATCCTTTTTAACTTTTATTTTTTTTATTATTTTATCCAAAATCAGGTTAAACAATAGAACACTTAGGAAATCTCCCTGTCTTATCCCCTTGCCGGCTTCAATAGGGTAGGTTAGTTCTTCTTCTACTTTTACGTATATTGTGTTGTTTTGGAAGATATGTTCTATCGTTTTGATTATTCCTAGAGGTATCTTTCTTGCGTACAGTAAGTGGATAAGGTCTTTTAATTTGACCCGGTCAAATGCCTTCTTCAAATCCACTAAACATAAATATGCTATTTTGTTGTATTCTAATGATTTCTCTTGCACTTGGCTCATTATAAATATAGCGTCGGTGCATGATCTTCCCAACCTAAAACCTTGTTGTTCTTCTGCTAGTGTTATAATTTCATTCAGTTTATTTGTTATCACTTTGGTTGCTAATTTTAGTGTTTAATAAATAAATTCCTCTGTAATGTTCTGGGTCCGATTTACCTCCTTTTTCGGAGAGAGGTATTGGGATGCTTGATCTCCATTCTTAAGGAATTATGTTTTGTTCTATTATTTTTTGGATTAGTTTTAATAGTTGTTAGGTCAGATCTGGTCCTCCTTACTTTAGGAGTTCGTTCGGTATTATGTCCTCTCCTGGTGATTTTTTGTTTTTTGATTTCCTTAATTCTTCCTTTACCTATTCCTCCTCAATATTTATTTCTTCGTTTGTCGTCACCTCTGGTGTTGGTAGTTCATTATCATCACCTTTAGCAAATAGGGATCGAAAGTGGTCTATCCATGTTTCCTTCTGAATGTGTTTCGTTTTTATTAGTTCGTTCATCTCTTTTCTTTGTCCTATGATCATTCTCCATATTTCTTTTTGTCTTCCGTAGAAGTCGCGTTCCATCTGTTTTGAGAAGCTGTGTTAGTGTTCCTTTTTTATATGTCTAACTAAAGTATTCGATTATTTGATTTCTGATTCGTTTATAGTGGTTGTATGCCTGTTGTGTTTGTTGTGTTCTGTATTGTAAAAAGGCTTTCCTCTTTTCTTTATGTTTTGTCTTCACTTCCTCTCTAAACCATGTTGTTTTTTATATGTTAGTGTTCGTTACTTTCCTCTCTCCAAGTGATTCTTTTGCTGCGTTAATTATGTTATTTTTGAGTTTTTTCCAGCTTTCCTCGATGTTATCCTTTTCTAATATTTCATTCCCAGCCATCTTCTGTGATATTCGTTTCCTGTATAAGTACTTCGTGGATTCCGTAGTTAGTCCTTCGACTTTGATTTTTGTTTGTGTTGGCGCCGCTCTCTTTCGTGGTCTCTATGGTCGCTACCTACATCTGCTGAGTTGAAGCATCTTACGTCGATTATTTTCGATGGATGTATATCTCTGTTGGTTATAACGTAATCTATCATAGATCTTTGTCCACGGGTGTTATTAAAATATTTGTGTTGGTCTTTGTGGTCAAAACATGTGTTGTTAATTCTTAGTTCGTTGTTCGTACAGGAGTTGATCATCAGTTTTACATTTTCGTTTTTCGTTTAAAAAAAAAAACCAAAAATGGTATGTCACCCGAATGATAAATTTTCATTAACTAGCTTTACTAGAACATCCATGTCCTAATGTTCCATTATTTTAAGGATAACGATAGGTATTTGATCAAGCCCAATGATCTTTCCTTTCTCTTCAAACAGCTTTTCCATATAATTTTTCGATCGTTTTAGTTTTTCATCAGTCTTTATTATGGTGTTCTCGTTTTGATCTAAGAAAGTTGTATTGTGGTTTCTCTTGTGTATTCATGAATATATGTCGATTTAACTTGAACGCAAATATATCTAATTTATATATTTTGTAACCTTTCGGTTGTTTTAGTCTTAATTGTTTGTTATGGTGGTCATTTTGATTTGATTACTGTCAAACAAGTGGTTTGGTTTATTTACAATTTGCACAATGCATTTTGTTTTTGTAATCTGTATATTCTTGTATATATCTCGATTTAACTTGTAAACAAATCGTCTTCTTTTTCTGGTGCACTCGATTACTGGAGGTTTTCGATCATTACATCAAAATGTTCTCTATCCTGCGCCATCCTTAGTGTTAAACGTTTTTGTCCTAATATGTTTAAGTTCTAATATTACGAAACAATGACACATCAATGAATTATTTTTTATTTCATGTTTAATATGAGACTTGAGATAGTCAATGCTAAATGACCTTTAGTTCCCGTCTAATTAATACAACTTTTTATAAACATGGAATACATATAACAATTACATTAATATTTGTAGGCAATTTCATTTATCATTATTTGGTTTTGAGGAATATTCCTGCAATGGCTGTATTTATATGACCCTATTGTAAACAATATTACCATTCTTAAGATTTTTACCACATTAAAAACATTATTAGGGTTATGTATCTTTAACTTTTAAATGAACAGTCTCTAGAATTGGTGTCATATCTGAGTATTTGTTATGGCTGTATGTTTTGATGTTGTAAAGCAATGATAAATTTGTATAAAGGGCTTTAAACATATGTACATACTAGAATTTGTAATAACAATATAGCTGTTGTTAAAAAAAGGTTTGTATATAATTAACATGGTAAACTATCCAGTTACAGTTCTTTCTAGTTAGAGTGGAGCCTAAGCTATAACCAAGTTTTACTTGAAATTTATCACTTTTAAGTAATATATATGAATGTTGTAGATTTACCTTTATTGCGTCTCTGAACAGAAGGAAAAATATTGAGCTCATAAAAGGTAAAAATTATGTATATTTTGTCAATGGGAAATTTTACCATACCATTACCAGAAAATTGGTTTTGTATATTTTATCCAGAATTAGACTATTTATTAATATATAAAAATATGTGATGGATTCGACCGTTACTTAATGAAAATTCATTTTATTTAACAATAAAACACTGAAAACTTTTGTTTTCACCACTTCCACAAAATTGATTTTAAACTATTATCACTACAGCTGTTTCGGTAAACGTGCATTTCTTAAATGATCTATTTTTGGTATGTCTTTACACTTTATAGTCTTTAACTGAATAAGTTGAGGAGGGGAGAACTTTTTGACTCAAGTTGGTCATTCAGCATTATGTCTGTATTTTTAAATTTGTTAATTTCCATAGATTCTAATAAAGATAGCTTAAGGCCTTTATTTTGAATATGGAGACTTTGAAATTCGTCATTAACAGAATGATTATGGTCTAGTAGCTGAAGTGCGTACGTAGAGTCTGTTTTTCTATTATTTAAAGCCCTTTTATGTTCTACTATACGTTTGATAAAAGTTTTACCAGTTTGACCGAAGTAAAACTTACAGAACTTACAGAAGATAAAAGGGCTTTCAATAATAGAAAAATAGACTCTGCGTACGCACTTCTTTTTCTAAACGATAATCATTCTTTTAATGACGAATTTTAAATTCTTCACATCCAAAATAAAGGCCATAAGATATCTTTATTAGAATCTATGGAAATCAGCAAATTACAAAATATAGACATAATTCTGAATGACCAACTTAAGACAAACAATTCTCCCCTCCTCAATTTATTCAGTTAAAGACTTTAAAGTGTAAAACACATACCAAAAATAGATCATTTTAGAAAGAACTTTTACCGAAACAGCTGTAGTGATAATAATTTAAAATAAATTTTGTAGAACTGTTGAAAACAAAAGTTTTCAATGTTTTATTGTTATATAAAAATATATTAAAAATAATTGACGATGCATATTTTAGACATATTGTCATATTGTTTTATGATTGTGTAAATAAAACAGTTTTAATTAACAGTAGAACCTACACAAGTAATCACTTGTGTAGGTTCCTCATAAAGTATCATAGTCCAAGCGGTATCGATTTTTGGGTGTGACTCATATAAACGCAGTTTATTTTACATAAATCCCTCCAAAATATCACTACAAATGATAATTTTACTGTGCGTGAGTTGTAAAATGCGGGCGTAACTTTTTATTACAAAAAATATGAAAAAAAACTCAAAATTCGATTTTAGAATAATTTTGTATACGACATAAAAGTTTTGTAATTAAATTTTACATAAGTCAATGCTAGTTTTTAATCTTAGCAATTATTATTATTATTGAAAAAATACTAAGAAAGACAAAAAACTTTTAGAAAAAAGGTTTTTTTGTGAGTTTATTTTGTATACTAAACTCAGGACCTTTATATTTCGAAAAAGAAAACTATTGAATATGTTTAATCATCACACAAAACTTCATTAAAATCGATTTAATCGTTTTTGCAAAATAATTTTGCAATCTAAATGTTTTCTAACAATGAATAATTTTTAAACCCAAAAACTAAAACTTCTAGATAATTAAAACTTTTTTATAGAAGGCATTCAAGATTTCACAACCGCTTTTAAAAATTAAAATCCGTATATTAAAAGAGCCTGGCGATTTTTTTAATTATGTAAATTTTAGGCTTGTATAGAATTTGAATAACTTTATTAATTGTTAATTGATTTTATTTTTAGAACGGACATTAAAAGTGTTTCAAAAGACGGTAAAAAGAAAGGAAAAATAAAATGATCGGTTAATTCGTTCCAAAGTTTAAATTAATCAAAGTTGACTGCGATTTACAATAAGGTCTTAAGGTGTAAGGTTCTAAGATCTGTTTTAAATAAAAACCTTTAACAGTCCAAAAATTGAAGGGAGCTAGGCCGAAGAATTGAAATTGATTTTACAACATTCAAAATCGCGTCGCGCTTAAAAATTTCATTTATCTCCGCTTCTATTCAACCTATTTTGATTTTTTTTAACATTATCGCACATTCTTAATTTTCTAGCTTACCTCAGTTTGTTTTAGCAAGTAGTTGGCTTTAAGGCTTGCATTTATTTTTTGTATAAGAGAATCTGGTATTAAACAAAAACAATGAGTTTCGCTAGTAGAACCATTTATTAATTTTTTTTTTGGCAAAAAAATTGTCACTAATTTTAATATTTATTTGTGCCCCCTTTACTGCAATTACAGTTTTTACGCGCGGGGCATACCACGAATACAAGCTTCTGCGTTATTTTTAAGTTTGGGTTATGATGCCATTATTAATAAGTGCCTTATCAACTGCTGCTTCATGGTGATAACATCTTTGACGATCGCCAGTTCGGTTAACTCCCACATGCTCTCTATGGGGTTCATGCCAAGTGAGTTATTTGGCCAGGGCGGGACTGCAATATTTTCTTTGGTCAGAAATGCAGTTACACTCTCAGCTTTGTGGCATGGTGCAAAATCGTAGGTAATTTTTTTCACCAGGGAACAATGCTTTGACCTGAGGCAGTAACCGAGTTTTAAGTAGTCGCTTATACTAGTCCAGTGTTGTTGTCCCTTCCACGATGTATAAAGACCACATCATGACACTAAATGGAACCCTCTGCTTAACCCTTTCCACAATGCAATCTGGATGGAACTGCTCCCCAGGACGTCGTCGGACGAACGCACTTTTGTCATCCAAAATCTGGAATGTTAATTCGTCGGAGAAGCATATCTGTAAAAATGATAATATTCGCTGTTCACGAACTCCATTCGTTAAACAAGAAAGTTATACTTATTTGACTCCAGTCTTCAACAGACATACTTCGGTGTTGTTTGGCTCATTGGAGTCTCTTGCTACTCATGGCTTCGGTGATCCGTGTTTTTTTCATATTCCGACGACCTAGCAGATTTTCTTTAGCCAATCGTCGTCGGACTGTTCTAGAAACATAAATTCCTTCATTATTATTCATCGTGTCGGATATACCACTCTCTTTTTATGCTTTTCACGATTTTTATTTTTATTCAATTAACTACAGACTTAGAAAAACCTGCAGTAGTTGCTAAAACTCTCTGGGAAAGTGAAGAGTGCAGTAATAATATTTTTCTCTGGCCCAATTTTCCCTGAAGACAAAATTATTTTGCCTCAAACACGAACTTTCAAAAACATTTAACGAATACATTAGTTACGTTTCTCGGCATTATTCTTTATATAGCTGTATAGCTTGATATAGCTATGTTTTTGATAGCTATCCAGTAAACTTGAAACTGAGTACTAAAATAGCTGAGCGGCCAGAGTGCAGGGTTTAGAACAAAACAATACTTTAAAGATACTGATATACTAATCGTCAATACAGCAATAGAGTTGTCTTTGGACGATTACGCAGCTATTGTTGTAACTGAAGATATTAAACTGGTCTTGGTTATCTCTTGTCAAATTGTCGCTTTAAATAAAAATATGTACTTTTGGAAACTTGGTGAAGGTGAAAAAGCGGAAGAAGTATATAACTTACTAACTTACTAAATTTTTAACGATCCCAATGATTCACGTGAGGAAATAAAAAATGCAGGTTTTAAAATAATAGCTGCGTTGTATATGAGTAAAAGATCTAAAATTAAATTGAATACTTTTCGATATTGATGTTTTGAGAAAGGATGAGAAAAAGAACTTTCATTTATTAATGCAATTCAACTACTTAATCTGCAGCACAACAACACTGTTATAGAATAAAATATTAAGTTCAATAGTGGCCGAGTAATAATTTTAACTCTACAGAGTGAGGCTAGGAGCATGAAAAAAATGGTTTAGAACCTATCCAGACATTACAGCCGCTACTACCAAAAAAATTGTTAAAAACGATTAGCTGTAACTGCAAAAGATACTGTTCCAAAAGCTGCGTGTAGCTGTGTTAAACCTGGAATGAAATGTTCTGATTATTGTACTCATTCAATTATGAAAAAATGCAATCATTTCCAAGAGATCGACGGAAATCAAGGTGCACATTAATTATGATGAGAAGATAGCAACAGAAAAAGAAATTGGGAATGTCTTACGAGAATCTCTTGAAAAAATGCATTTCAATTAGAAGACGAAGGAATCGATGCTGAAGACGTAGTGAATAATACGATAATTAACCAAACTGTAAAAATCCTAGAGTCGAATAATAAACTCTGAGATAGCGCGT
>NW_027314110.1:0-17580 GCF_040954645.1 Diabrotica undecimpunctata
CGCGCTATCTCAGAGTCGAAAATGATACAAATACTGTCTACGTTGACCTGCATTCGTTTTTTGTCTTATTTTTTTCTCGGATATTTAACTTCGGAACATATAAAGGAGATCATATGCGCATTTAAAAATAAAACACATTTTGTTATTAATTGTAATTTTCTAACGCGCTATCTCAGAGTAAAATTATGGGATTTTTTGTGACGAACATTCATCGTCATAAAATTTGGAATTTGGAACTTTTATTACAAAATTTTACGGATTTAACACAAAGAGATTCTGACGCGCTATCTCAGAGTTGTGTATTTTATAGTTTTGTATGTTGTTTCTCAAAAGTATCTAATTATAATACATTATTGAAATTGCGTCAAAAATTAGTAGTTCAATAAAAAAATGTTTTATTAAACGAGATCTAAAAATTAAAATTTTAGTAGTTTACAGTACACCTATAGACATAAATACTGCTTTTTAAGTTTGTTGAAAAGCTAATAAAGCAATTTTAAGTACGTAGACGAAATCAAGTACTGAATCGAATCACAGCATTTGGATGCGATCAGTCAAAAGGCAGTTTTAGTCGATAATTAGCCTTGGAAAGATGATGTGTTTTTGGAATAATCTTCAAGAACAAATTAAATGACAGCCAGTCATATAATAGTTTTTTTAATACGGAATTATTTCAAATTCAATTTCAACAACAAGAAATATATTTTTCTAGTTAAAAAACTGTTTAACATCACACTGACTTTTACTTTACGTGTCTTCAACAAATTCTACATACATACGTCTTATATACATATACAGAGTGGTCCAAAAGTCTGGAAACGACCAATTATCTCGTAAATTGCTAGTCATAATTTTACAAAATTTGAGGTACACCTATTTTGGGATACGGAGATTCCATATTTGATATTTGCAATGTTGCCAGATTTACCCGTTTCTCTTACAATATTAGTAACTTTGGATTTTTAAATTTTTCACCCTGTATATTCAGTCATTATTGGAATCTCCTATTCAATACCAGTTCAACTATATGTACACTTATGATTTTTTGTAGTCTGTAAGATCTTAAATACATAAAACAGTGCAAAATATAGTAGATTTTAATAAATTTAAATATTTAAATGTAGAATGCTGTGATTTGGGACTTGTTCACCATTTACATTATTAACTAAAACTGACAGTGGTTGTGTTTCGAAAAGTTCTGCAAGATAAATTGCTTCTCTAAATGGCTCTTAACGATAAACAACGAATTACTATTCTAATGATGAGAGAGTACGGTGACAGAAAAAGATCTTATTGTGAAGTAACCAACTTGTTCAATGATACTCTCCCAAACCGTTATCTTATTCATAAGGCGGCGGTACAAAAAACTGTAAAGCGATTTGAGGAATCTGGAGAAGTAAAAGATAGATACCGATCAGGTAAACCGAAAAGAGTTATGAATGACAACAAAACTTTAGATATATGCAAAGTTTTGTTGAAGATCCACATACATTCTCACGCAGGGTTGCACAAGTACATGATGCAGGTCGTTCTTCAGTTTTACGTGTATTACGTAAGAACAAATTTAAACCATACAAAATTAACTTATTGCAAGAGTTAAGTGAAGATAACTCCGATCGTAGATTAGAGTTTACTGAGGTAATGATGGATAAAATTGAAAATGATGAAAATTTCGTTAACAGAATAATATTTTCTAATAAAGCAAGCTTTACACTGTGTGGAAGTGTAAATCGATACAATTTAAAGTACTGGAGTGACGTAAATCAACACTGGATACGTGAAAACCATACTCAAAGACCACAAAAATTAAATGTATGGTCAGGTATAGTAGGTACCCAGTTAATTGGGGCCATTTTTTATTGAAGGAAATTTAACGTCAGATAGCTAAGAAATGTTACTTAGAAATGAAATTGTACCTACACTGAGAAACTTGTTTGGGGCCAATTTTAATCAGATATGGTTTCAGCAAGATGAAGCTCTAGCTCATTTTGGTGTAAATGTTCGGCGTTACATTTCGCGGACGATGGATTGGTAGACGAGGTAGAATTGAATGGCCTCCACGTTCAACTGATTTCAATCCTAAAGATTATTTTTATTGGGGATACTTGAAAAATTTAGTTTACAAAACTAAACCAGCAAGTCTTGCAGAGCTAAGGTAACGAATTATCGATGAATCTCGAATAATTTCTAGACAATCATGGAGAAATGTGGTAGACGTATTCTATCATCGATTAGGGTACTGTCAACTCACAAATGAAGCACTTGATACAGTAGCCATTATGTTAAAAAATGTTATAATCTATCAATTATTACGTTTTAATGTAGTTGAAAATAGTTAGTATTAAAAAATTATTGAGACAATTAGGCGTTGCCAGACTTCTGTTTTATGTATTTAAGATCTTCCAGACTACATAAAATCATAAGTGTTACATATGGTTGAACTCGTATTGCATAGGAGATTCCAATAATGACTGAATATACAGGGCGATGAATTTAAAAAGCCAAAGTTACTAATAATATAAGAGAAACAAGAAATCTAGCAACATTGCAAATATCAAATATGGAATCTTCGTATACCAAAATAGGTGTACCTCAAATTTTGTACAATTATAACTAGCAATTTACAAGATAATTGGCCGTTTCCAGACTTTTGGGCCACTCGATATATGTAGAATTCTTCTTCTTCTCTTTTCTCTTATTTTTTCTTGAACTTCGTTAGACCATTACCAGGTCTCCTTATTCTCAAACTTCTTTCCCGACGTTTTTCCAAGTATTTCAATAGCAGTACTAATAATGATACTACTCATATTACTTCAATTTGAATTAGGACTTCCTTTCGTTCCATCACATTTATTCTACTATTTTTGTACTCAACAGACCTTCTTCCTCATCTTTTAACATTCACCACTTGATTTTTGTCTCTCCGATATTTTGGTTTGGTTTCGCTTTTTACTTCGATGTCCAGTACAAGCAACTTATGTTTTTGGCTTACTGTCTTACTAACTATTGCATTGCAGTTCTTACGTTCATGTATATCTTCTTTTCTTGTCATGAAATAATCTAATTGGGATAGATTTTGTCTGTTATAGCTTTTGTATGTTACAAGTTTCTTTCTTTTGAAATAATGGAAATATCTAATGCTGTTGCTAATTCAAACATGTCATCTTCAGCTTAATTTCTAGTTCCAAATCCTAGTCCTCCATATATTGATTCATATTCTGTCTTGGATTGGTTCACATGTGCATTCAAATCACTTCCTATTATAACTTTCTCCTCAGATGGAATATCACTCAATATGTCTTCTAATTAATCATAGAAAGCTTTTCTTTCATTTTCATCCAGCCTGTTTGAGAAGCATACACACATACAACAAAAAATACTTCTTTATCAAGTACAAAAATTTCATTGACATTATTCAATCACTCGTTCTTATAACTTCTACTACATTATCTTTCATTTCACTATTAGCAATTATACCAACTCCATTTCTAATGTTACTGTGTTCTACATACCACAACTTGTATCCTTCACCTAGTTCCTTCGCCCTCAGTCCTTTCCACCTAGTCTCTTGAATACAAGCGATTTGTAATCTTCTTCTTTTAAGCGCATCTACTAACTCAGCATTCTTACCTGTAAGACTTCCAAGATTCCAAGACCATATCCTAATATTATTGTTCTAACCTGTAATATATATATATATATATATATATATATATATATATATATATATATATATACAGGGTTAAGCAAAATGAAATGTTACCTATTCAAACGACCATAATTTTTTGTGTAAAATTATTTTTTATTGATTTAAATGACAAAAATGTGTGAAAATAATCAAAATTTCAGAGTCCACTAAGTTTAGCTTGATCAAAAAACGAGTTGCATGCTGCACGAATGTGATCTTCCGGTATTTTGGCCCATTCACGTATAATTGCTTTCTTCAGCGCATCCATACTGGCATATTTTTAGTCCTCACCTTGCTCTCCAAAATGGACCAGATGGAATAGTCCAAAGGATTTGCGTCTGGCAAATTCGAAGCCATTGTGTGGATGAAATGAAGTGTGGAACATGGTTTTTAACCATTCTTGGTTCACACTAGCTTTATGAGACGGTGCCGAGTCTTGTTGGAACGTCCATGGTCTACAACCGAAATGTTTGCGTGTCCACGGCTCTAAAGCAGCTTCTAAAACATTTTGCCGATAATAAGTTACATTGACTTTGACAACGGATTCAATAAAAACGATTGGAGAGCGTCCATCGGCGTGTGGTATTATCCCTAAAATATTACAATTCATAAAAAGATAAAGTTTAAAAGGAACGTGTAATACATTACGCATTTGTTTATATAAAATATGTTTAATAATTCGAATCGAGGACATCAATAAAATAGCCTCGATTAGAATGTGTAAGTCGGCAGAATTATGAACACACAAATTTGTCGTAGGTTAGGTATGTAAAACTTGACCCACTAATGAACGACTGCTGACCATTGCAAGGTCTATTATAAAAGAGACAACGACTTTTGTCTGAGAGCAGAACTAAATTAACGTTAAGATAGCAACTTGATGTAACGCGTATCATTTATTATGAAGTAGTCTCAGAAACGTCAACTAAGTACTGAATATAAGTAAAATAAGTAATGATAAGAAAATAGTGTAAAGTTGTGTTCTAAATAAATGGTTATCAAATATAACAACCCCAACATTTACCATAGGCGGTTACAGCTGCCCATACCATTACTTGAGATGGATTACTTCGGGTGGCCGTTCGTAAGCTTAAACTTTCGTAGTTGCGTTCGGTCAAGTAAACACGATCATTTTGAGAGTTTATGAACTACTTAATAGGGAAATTTTTCTCATCAGAGAATACTATGTTCGGAAATTCGCAAAGTTCGTGCAGGCGTAACAACTCCTTTGCTCTTTCAAGCCGAACTTTTTTTGCTTTGGTGTAAGATTGTGTGCTTTTTGGAACTTGTAACGCTTGACCTTGAGCTCCTTTTTCAATATTTGTTGCATGCTTCGCTGGGATATTTTCAGTTCTTTGGCCATTTGATTACCACTACGACGTGGATTTCGCGCAAGTCGAGCCTTCACTTTCCGAACCATTTCAGGTGATGTTACTGTTTTTTTTTCGTCCACCACCATAGCGTTTGGCAATGATACCAGTATCATTATAACGAGTTATGGTGCGATACACAAACATTTTATTCACTTTGAGGTGTTTGAGCTGACGAACAATAGCTGGTTGTGATTTTCCAGCCAAATATAACGTAATCACACTATTACGTTTAAATTCCATTGCGAATAACTTTTGTTGTATTTATAAAACTTAAATGCAAATGCTTTTGACGTCTTATAAACATACTGAAGTGTTATCAGGCCAACTTTGACGTAGCTGTCATTATCGATTTGCCAGATATATCGATGTGAAGTGGGTAACAATTTAATTGCGTAACCCTGTATATATATATATATATATATATATATATATATACATATCCTCCTGTATATATATATATATATATATATATATATATATTTATATATATATACATATACATATTTATATTTATTTACTTGGCGTTCTATAGCAAAACTTTTGACTACAAATGTACATCGCACAAATGACACATTAGCATATATGATTAACATAAAAAAAACAAGATCAGTTGGCCTTTACAAACTCAAGCAAAAATCGTCGATACAAGCCGGGATTCCGAGATTTCTAACTAAAATGACCACAATGCCGACTTATCTTAGAATTATCATTCCGCTGTGTCATAAGGTTACTACTAAGAAGTTAAAAAGAAAACAATAAACAATACAATTAAACAATACAGTAGTGGTCTTCTAACCGTGTCACATGGTAATATTGTCCGTTTGAGCTGGTTACATACTAGATCAAGATGATTTTGTTGTATTTCATCGTGTTGTTTTGTTTTGTAAATAATTATTATTGTGCACCGACTCATAAAAGTCATGAAGTGCCCTCAGTGAAGGCAGTAAGTATAAATTAGAAATAATGAACAAAAATTTAAGATTAAAAAATATGTAGGTGTAATACCACAATATACAAAATATTGTTGAAGTTGTAATTGCCATTTTTTTTTTCGTTTTCTGTCTCTTAACTAGTTTTTCATACATCGTTCAAGTTTTTCTATTCTTTCTCTATTCCCTGTATCATTTTACTTATTTTGAATATACTTTGATACTCCTAATATGAGTTTTTGTAAAATCTTGGTTATTTCCTGTCTTAATTGCACTTTCTTTCTCAATTTATTTTGCTTAACAATTGGGAAAAATAATATATCTCATTCTTACTTCTTATTTCGGCGTTCTTCCATCATTCAGTTCATTTTTTTCTATTTTGTTTGTTCAATTTTTTATGCATAAGATCATATTCAATTCTTGCTTCCTTTTTTTCTTACGACTGAATTTAGATATCCTTTTCTTCTTATTAGGGTGCCTGTCCGTTTCGAACATTGGCGATCATTCTGGCTATGATGACTTTCTTTTGATGATTCTTTGTAGATGACTTTTAAAAACAGCTTCAGCAGATGGCTTATTAGGCTTATGATCCTATAGTCTTCATAAACTTTTGCTCCTGGTTTTTTGGGCAATCGTACGAACTCCGATTTGAGCCATTCTACTGGTATTTTTCCTGCCTTGCATATTGTATTAAATATTTCAGTTATTATTTTTATTTGTTCTGCATCTAATAGCTTCAGCAGTTCTGCAGAAATTTCGTCAGGTCGCCGTGCCTTCCCATCCTTTATTTGTCTGATGGCTGCCGTTATTTCTTCTGGTAGGATTTCGGGACCTAAATTGTCTTTAATGGTGGGTTCTTGTATTGTTCTAAGGTCGTGGAAAAGTTTCTCCAAGTATTCTTCCCATACTTTCTTTTTATCTTCTTTGGTTATGGCAATATTGCCTTCATCATCTGTTATTTCTCCGCTGTTGCGTTTTCGGAACTTTCCAGCTATTTCTTTCACCTTTCGATGGACATTGAAGTTATCAGATCGACTCAGTTTTTCTTCTGATGATGGTATATATTCTCTTATATTCTTGGAGATTTCTTTGTTTTGTTTTTCTCTGGTCCATAAGTTCAAGTATTTCATCGGTGATCCACAATTTCCGTTTTTCTGTATGTTTCTTCAGGGGTTTTTCTTTTATTTGTCTCACTGTTTCTTGTATAATGGTTAGACTTTCCTCTATAGTTCCTGCATTTCTGCATTTTAGTACATTTGTATTGAGGTTTTCACTCACCTTCAGTCGAACATTGGGATATTTCAGTACGCGCTATCTCAGAGTGTCGACTTACTTCTTCAACCTTCTTCATTCTGACTTTGAAACTACCTACTACTGGTACATGATCAGAATTTATGTCTGCCTCCAGTATGTTTTGGCAGATGTACAGCTGTTCCTATATCTCTTATTTACTAGCATGTAATCAATCTAATTTTTTACAATCCTTCCCACAGAACCCTGTGGAGATTTCCAGGTGTACAATTTCCTGCGGTGTAGCTTAAACCAGGTGTTCATTATTACTAATTGATTTGCTTCCGCAAAAATTTCCAATGTATTTTCCGATCGTTCCGGTTTTCTAATCCAAATGGTCCAACTGCAGATGATGTTTTGCTGGCCCCAACTTTGGCGTTAAAGTCACCCATGGCAATTGTTAGATCTTGCTTTTTCAACCTTTTGACGACTTAATTAATGCTATGGTATAGTTCTTCTACCTCTTGTTCTGTTCATTCTGTTGTATGTGCATACACTTAAATTATATTGATCTCGATCGGTATTGCTTTCAGTTGTATGAGCATCAATCTTGCTGAGATTGGGATAAAGTCGTCAACAGATTTTGCCACTTCTTTTGTCAATACAATGCCGACATCTAATTCATGCTTACCGGTATCTGTTCCAGAATAGTAAACGCGGTGTTCCTCGATATTTCCAGTTCCTGAACCGGCCAACGCATTTTGCTTATTCCCAGAACATTTAATTTCATGTGTGCTATTTCTTATATTGCATTAGGGATTTTACCTTCCTGTGTCATGGTTTTCACGTTCCATGTGCCTATTCTGATGTCTTTTTTGCATCTTAATCTTTTTGTTATACTTGTAACTGCTTCTCCCTAAGATCCTATTGAGGTGCTTACTTCGGAATTAGATCTCGCTGCAAGCATAGACCTTTATGATTAAATAATTGTATCCTTTTATAACACTATTATAATTTGTGAGTATTTTCGTCTTGCTCTATTTTTCTAGTAGTTTGTACAATTTTTTGTCATTCTATATTCTTTCCCGTTTTCTTTCGATCCGTGTGCTTAGCCATTTTGCTCTGATTGGTTAAGTTTTTTCTTTAAGATTCTATGTTATCTTTTTAAAATTATTTTTTCTACCAGGAACATTTTCTGCTTTCTCTGATATTGTTTCTTTAACTTGGCTCCAAATTCTCCCTCTTTTGGTTAAGTTTAAGTTTAGTTACTTTCTTTATAGATAGATATAGATATAGAAGATAATGATGTATTCATTATTTTTGCTACTTGCTTTTTAATTATTTCAGCTCATTGTTTCCAAATTATTTTAAACCTGGTTGTTAAGAAGTCAAAAAGTAAATTAGATGTTTGCTTATGAATTGTTACTCTACCACATTTTTTAAGTAATTCGCTTCTTTTATTTTTTCGAAGACCAGAGACAACAAAATATGGACAATTACAAAGAAAGAGAGATAGAAAGATAGACCAGATTTCCTGGTTGAATAATTTAATAAAATGATGTACATGTAGTTCCGTAGAACTGTTTACAGTTGCAGCGTCAAAAGTGAAACTGGCTATAACGATTAACAACCTTCTAAAGGAGATGGTACCTAAAGAAAATGATGCTTTCGCTAGGTTCTATGCTTTGATGATGTTGATTTTACTAAGTTTATTTTATGTTTTTTATTTGTTGTTTCAGTTTAGTGTCTTAAAAGCGTTTTTCGGGATAGTCGTGAGCAGCTTTGGCAATATGATAGCGTCTTGCTTGATATCTTTTTCGATACCTTAAGTATGTGTAAAGTCCTGTGATTATGGTCTTATAAATAAATGTGATGAAAATCCTGCTTTTTTCGTAAAAAACTTAAGTATATCTATAAAGGTGTCCAAATTGGAAAAATGTTTCTAACTGTAGAATCTCATGTCTCCTTTGGCCTTCCCCATTTTCTTCTCTTTTGCGTTTTAGCTTGCCATATCTACTTGACTAGCATCATTGTTCAATCTTCACATGTACCACCACCAACTCAGTTGTCTTCATCTTCTATAGAATTTAAGACTCTCTATTCTTTGCTTCTCGGTTTCTCTTCTAAGACTTATATTTACCTTTTCATTCTCTCAGTTATCATAATTTAAAAATAATTAGTAAAGCGGCACATACATTCATTTTGAAGCAAACATCATACAAAAATATTAGTTTAAAGAACAAAATAAAGGTGATATGTTTCCTAAAATCTTTTTTGATGTTTAAAACCGCTTTAAAGATTTTTAATCAGATGGAAACGATACAACCACAGTTATTACAAGAGAAAGCTTTACGTAAAATGAAAATTCACGTTCAATTTATCAGTAAAGTTATCACAATGTTGGTTTTCGCACCTGTATTTTCTACACGCGGTTTTTGGTTAAACTAGTATTTTCCGCTTGGATTTCGTTTTACTAACCAACTATAATTTACGCGACCTGGTGGTTTTCGAAAATTGCTTCCTAGGTAACCACATTTTTGGTTCGCTGCAGTACTATGCAATACATTCAGGGAAAATGTATCAGTTGACCTTGTTATAGTGTATTTTTATGTATGAGAGAGTAATAAAACAATAAATTATGTATGCAAATCCCTAAACTGTTGATACGGGTGACTCAATGAAAAACAGATATTTGTCAACAAGTTTACAGAAGTATATAGGAAAACAATTTTAAATTGAGTATGACCACCAGGTATAAAGGTTGGAGCAGAATAGAATACAATAGTTGTGAGGTATACTAATCCCTAAATAAGGTTGCTAGTGTCGGAGTGATGGAGGTTAACAGGTACTAATGAATTTGCAAGAAATGTAAGATGTTTATTTTATTGGTTATATATAACCAATAAAAGTTTAATAAGTACCTACCTATTTGCAAAATAAAGTTTAATTCTTTAGATAAAATAAAACGTTTTATTTTATTTATTTGCAAAATAAAGTTTAATTCTTTGCCTATTTGCAAAATAAAGTTTAATTCTTTAGATAAAATAAAACGTTTTATTTTATCTGAAATGAGTGCATTCCACGAAGTAAGGGTTTCAACAATCAAACATTTAATTCTTTAATTCCAGGAATCTACGACAGTAATTGACTAGATAATTACCTTCTAAACTTATTCCACAGAAAATGTGATAGTGGGTTTTTCCATTTTGTATATAGGAAGGTCCAAGTGGCGTATTCAAAATTCTTAACAGTTCACTAAAAGTAGGTACTTCAGTTGCAAGGTGTAGTTTATTGTGTATACTAGTGTTATGGAAAATTTGGAAGTGCCGTGTAAACGCCGAAAAATTGGTCCTCTAACAGTTAATGAAAAAACATTAATATTTAATTGTTTTAAATCATTTACAGACAAACGTTTATGTGAAAGTGTTGATGAGACCGTTGAGTTAGTTAGCAGTACACTTGGTGTTGGGAAATCTACGATTTACAGAGTTATTAAAGAAGAGAAATGTGGTAGTTTTCAAATGCCACGTAATGCTCCAGGGAAACCAAAATTTCAAATAGAATATCATTTTAAAGAAGGACTTCGACGGAAAGTGCATGAATTCTTCTTTAGACAAGAATTTCCAACATTGGATAAAGTTCTTGTCTCAGTTCGAGATGATAAGGATTACCCAGAAATGAGTCGAAGTACGTTATGGAAACTTTTAAAAGAAATAGGCTTCCGCAGGAAAAAGAATCCCAGAAAGTCTATTTTATTAGAAAGAAGCGATATTGTCATATGGAGAAGACATTTTCTAAGAACCATAAAGGAAATGAGAAACCAAAAAAGAAAAATATTTTATCTTGATGAAACATGGATCAATGAGGGTCATACACCAAATAAATTTTGGCAGGATGAAACTGTTACAAGTCAAAGGCACGCTTTTGTAAATAACTTATCTACTGGTTTAAACCCACCATCAGGAAAGGGACGCAGGCTGATAATAGTACACATTGGCAGTTCAGACGGTTTTGTTGAAGGTGGTATATTAACTTTTGAATCAACTCGTACCGGTGACTACCATGAAGACATGAACGCTGATGTCTTTCAAGAATGGTTCGAACAAATGATAGATCTTCTTCCTAAGAACTGTGTAATAGTAATGGATAATGCAAGTTATCACTCCAGACTTATAGAAGGACTGCCCACAACCAAGTGGTTAAAAAAAGACTTGCAGAATTGGCTGAGTTCAAAAAATATTACGTACCATCCCGGATCTATAAGAAAGGAACTTTATTCGTTGTGTGCCCTTCATAAAGAAAAATTTAAAAAATACGAAATTGATGAAATTGCCAAAAATCGTGGAATGACAGTACTTAGATCCCCACCATATCATTGTGAATTAAACCCGATTGAACTGGTATGGGCACAGATAAAGAGTGAAGTTTCAAGAAAAAATACCACTTTTAAAATTCATGATGTTAAACAGTTGTTTTTGGAGGCCGTAAATAGTGTAAAACCTGAAAACTGGGAAAAGGCAGTAAATCACACTATTAAAGAAGAGGAAAAAATTTGGAAGCTGGACAATATTACTGATAAAATGATCGAGCCAGTTATTATAAATCTTGGTTCTGAAAGTTCATCTTCTGAATCTGATTTGGATTTGTAACAAGTAGCTGTAAGTTTTATATTAATATTTTTATTCATCTATTTAACATACCTTAGACGGTTTTAAAAACTCTTTTTCTCTTTTGTAATTTTTAAAAATTGGCTCAGAAACCTGGACACTTACTAAAAGAGAGGAAACGTTGTTAGCCACCTTCGAAAGAAAAATCTTGCGACACATATATAAGGGCACAAAAGAAAACGGAATATGGCGAAGACGATACAACTCTGAACTATACAAAATATACCAGGATCTGGATATTATAACATTCATTAAAATAGGACGGCTGCGTTGGATAGGACATGTAGAAAGAATGGAAGAAGGCGAAATACCAAACAAAATATTCAAACAGATGCCAGTAGGAAAAAGAACAAGAGGAAGACCGAAACTGAGATACTTAGAACAAATAGAAAATGATATAACAACCTTAAAAATAAAAAACTGGAGAAAAAAAGCACGAAACAGATTGGAATGGAGAAGAATCCTAGAACAGGCCTTTACATACACATAACACTTTATAACACTGAAATAATTCATTTATTTTTTACAATTATTCAAAGTAATTTTTCAATTAATCTTGAGCACGCCCATGGAGTGGTCGGAGCTACCAGTTAAAATTATGCTAATTATTCTCTCGTTCATAAAAATAAACTATAATGGAATTTCTATTAAAAAAATGTTAAGTGGATTTTTTTATTGGTATTTAAATTAATTTTCAATACCAACCAAAATCATTTTCAATATTATTTGTTTGGAAATTAATTTTCTTGTAAGAGAATTTATCCGAGATTTCAAGTGTTTACGGTTCATAACAATACATCTAATTTTTCTTCTTCAATTTTTATAACAGATCTTATTATATTTTAACTGCGAATAGAAGACGAACGATGGCCAAAACAGTCTTTAAACTAAATTCCATCGAATGGAAGAGGGAGAAGAAGACCAACATTAGAATGAAGGGAAGGAATCGAAGAAATAATAAGAGATAGAGCCATTTATAGTTATTATTTATCTGATTCCTTTAGGCCTGGAGGCCCACTGCTTATATTATGTTCACTATTTTTTCCACTAACTTCTGTTTTTCGTTTTTTCTTCCCAGCATGGTATTCTTAGTTCTATTACATCGATTTTAATTTTGTTATAACCAATGTTTCCATTATTCTGAATATTCCTGAGTTCTGATTTTGATCTTACAGTTAATACTATACCGTATGCAAAAGTGATAACTTTTTGTCTATTGTAGCGTAGTATACCATATTTCTCTTCTTCTTATTCTTGATGTGCCTATCCGTTACGAATGTTAGAGATCATCATGGAAATCTTTATCTTATCTGCAGCAGCGCGGAAAAGCTGTACAGATGTTGTATGGAACCAGATTCTGAGGTTCTTTAACCAAGATGTTCTTCTTCTTCCTGGACCTCGTTTTCCAGATATTTTTCCTTTAGTATCAAGAGAGAGGTTGTGACTCTTAAAGAAGGCATACGATTGAAGGTAGATCTAGCTTTTCCGATGCGTGCTCTAATCTCCTAGTTGTTGGTCCATTCTTCATTCATTATGGTGCCGAGGTAGTTGTAGTGCGTCACTCTTTCTACAGAGGATTAGTTGACGAAGAGTTGACCTTCTGAGATCCCTATCTTGCTAATTATCATAAGCTTTGTTTTTTAACGTTTATATTGAGTCCATATTGTTGACTGTAATACGTTGTAACGATAAGACTACCAAAGAGAATTGAAATACTATTGTAAAAATAATACCTCAATCAACCATGGGAGCTTATCGTCTATACCTTGCCTAGCTCAGTATCTCAAGGGTGAGTTCGTCTTGTCTTAAACTAGGGATTGAACCTGAGTTCTCAGTTGATAGCAAATAAGACAAATTTTAACCAAACATATTTATTTAAATGAATAAAAAAAACAATAATTAACCCTGCCAAAGCTTAACAGTTAATAAGTGTTACTTATTGCTTCGATGGGCTGCTTGTGTGTTCTAGCTGTTGGGTCCTCCAATTAGAAGTTGTGGCTTCTGGAGAGAGAGCTGCAGTCACACGTGGCTGTATGTCCTAAGTTTTGGTGTCCAATAAACCAATAAATTCAACAAATCCAATTAAGTTTTGATGTGTCCAACAAACCCAATAAAATATCCAGTAAAGTGTCCAGTAAACCAATAAAGTTTTGATATGTCCGATAAACTAAAAGGATAAGAAACAACATGCATTAGAAACACATCAAAAAGAAAGGTTTAACTTCCTTGCCATCTTACAAAATTACACTAAAACAAATAGCATATGGGAAGGATAAAATGAAATATGAATGTTACTACTTAGTTAAGTTCTGTTAAAGAGTCCTAATGCATATATCAGAAAAAAAAATGTGCTTTCGAAAGAAAGTAAGGTTACAAATATTGGAAATGTGGTCAGAATTATAGAATAAATATCATAATGATAGTACTTACCCCAAGAGAATTTGTAGACTATAAAAATGAGTCTTATAATAATTTTTGCCTTCTTTTATAAATTTCAAAAAGAGGCAAAAAATAATCCCACTACAGAAAAGTTGTTTTGACAGAAAGTGGGAGACTGAATGAAGTTAGCACAGATGTCATAGAATGTTGCTATAGATATCATGAAACTAGCTTGTCAGTCAACACGGAACAGAATAGTCTGCCGAACAAAAGTGAGAGGGCAAATATTTATTCTATGGGACAGAAAGAGAGAAAACAAAGACAGAGGAAGAAAAGAAAAAACATTTTGTGGGCGCCAACTATTTTGTGAAAAATAGTAAAAATTAAACTGAAGATAAAGAAATTAATAAATTAATAAAGAAATTAAAATGAAATAATTATTAAAATATAAATTAATAGAGATGTGACGTTTATAACGTTACAACGCGATTTTATTCTTAAGAACTTGTAGGTCTTCTAAGTTGTCCACAAATACTATAGTGTCATCTGCATATCTGATGTTGTTTAGCCGATAACCATTTAGTAGAATACCTTTTTCAGTTTCGTGCAAAGCTTTGATAAATATTCTTTCAGAGTACAGATTAAAGAAAAAAGGAGACAAAATACATCCTTGTCTCACTTCACGCATGATTTTTACATAGTCAGTGTGTTCACCTTCAACTCTGAAATTTGTTGTCTGATTCCAGTAAAGATTTCTAATTATTTTCATATCTTAGTTGTTAATTCCTGTATCTGGAATAGAGAATCTGAAGATGTCTCTACACTTCTTTATTATAGGATAGCTTCTAGAAGAAGGTAGATAAAGTTGCGAGGAGTGCGTCTCCTTGTTATAATCTAGTAAAAGACTGATAAACTGCCTTTCAGGATTACTTATTTTAATGTTTCTTCTAAGGTCATTTCCACTAACTTAATAAATTTGGTAGGTATTTCGGCTTTACTGATATTTTGTTCCAGTTCGGTTTGTGTTTGTATCTCATTGGTATTTTCCTCTGGGTTTAGCAATTCCTCGAAGTATTCTTCCCACATCTCTGGTTTGCTTGATAAGTCACCTATTAGGTTAGATTAGGTTAGAATATTATTATATTGTGCAGTAACATGCGATTCCGGGATCCATAGCTTTATTGACTTAGACCTCTTGGAAAAATTCTTGATCTCTTTGTTTATCATATGATTTTCCATATCTCGTTACCTCATTTCCCAGTATTACCATTTCTTTTTTCTATAGGTCAGTTTTGCCTTTTTCTTTGGTGCTTCACAACTCTTCCTCGTTTTTGTTGTACCTTATATAAAAGTTTATTATTACAATGTAATGTTTGTTCGAAAAAATATATTAAAGATATTATTCAGGTTCTAATTTAAATCTGATAATGCTAGTAAGAAATTAGTGAAAACTGAAATTGTTTTAAATAAGTATTCTTTTTAATTTCAGTTAGAATTTATGAAAAGATATGGCTACATCAAAATGGACACTGGGGACTCCGAGGCACTATATACAGAAGGGGGAATCTCCGAAATTATCAAAGTAATGCAAAGATTTGGAGGCATTGAGGAGACAGGTGTATTTGATGATGCTACAAAAAGGGTAAGTATACATTATTCCAATTTCAGGAATTATATATACAGATCAATCGCCAAGGGGCTTACAAGGTTAGGTATTATCATTGTTTGGACAATTTTTTTTAATTTTAGCTATATAGTAGTTATCAAACGGGGCAAAATGCTATTCGATCTGGTAACAAACACTCAAAGTGACAAATCATTTACGTTTTGCTTCGCATAATTAACTAAAGTACGCAAAATTAAGAGTTTTTTTACTGTACTACTTTTTAAATATCTATTGTACTACACATGTTAATAAATATTTCAAAATTTTAGCATAAAAATCATTTACTAAATGAATTACATGTTTCAGAAACCAAATAATTCCATTTCTATAAAATATTGAGAAATTAGAAAAATTCTTATTTCATGAAATATTTTAAAAAACCTGTTGTGCTTTTGTAATAAAATCATGAGATTAACGTGTTTTAATCAGTTTAAAAAAGTGGTGAATTTTAGCTTTATATATATTTTTTTCTTTTTTACATTTTTGTGGATTTTTGGGGTTTTTGAAATATACACATTTTTCAAGGATGTAAAAATAAGAAAACATGTTTTATATAAACATTTATTCAAAAATATGGGCATATAGAATAATATATCAGTAGTAATCACTCATCTGGTTGTATTATTTCATTTGAGTCTCCCTCGCATGTTAGCAAATTAAAAATTTCTCCGTAAAAGTCCTTGACTTCTTCATTATCTGGTAGATACTTTTCCAGTTTTCTCAAGTCTTGCATCTTCTTGATATTAATAGGAATATGTCCTTCGGTGTATGCTTTTCTTGTAGGGAAACTAATAACATCCTTGTTGCTATTTCGTAGCCGAAAAGAATGATCTATCAAGCCATCTATGTACTCTTTTGTAATAACAATTCCATCGTGATCACTCGAATAAATAAAGTATCGTAAGTTGGATATTTTAAAAGCAATTTTTTGATCTCTGGGGATATTTCTGCCCAAGGATTCATTGGAGAGCATCGTCTTTTTAAAATACGCGGGCCACCATTCTTTAAAGTTCAATATGTTATCAGAATTCGGCGAAACTACAGTAAATCGGTTTAAACTCTTGTTAGATGTTATAATAAGCTCTACATACTCTTTTAACGTGTAAATCCTGTCTGATTTTTTAATTTTCCTTTTAAGAACGGAAAAATCCCGATCACACGGTAGAAATGAATGACCCCGTGTGGGATAATATTGTTCAATCTTTTTGAATCTATTGGTTGAAACTAATGCAGAAAAAAGTCTAACTATTGTACGATTTTTGTTCTGGGCGGCACATGCATCAGAATAGAAGTGAAAATGGTTAATATTTTTAAATTCTGGATTGTTGTCAAGAAAATGTAATAAAAATGATACAACTTCATTAGGCCCTTTAGTTCCTGTTCCCTCATCATATACATAGAATGTTACCTTATCATCTTTCAGATTTTGAATACATAAAACATTAACAGTAAGTTGTCTTAAATAGAATGTTTCCTGGACAGGAATAACCGGTAGTTGCAGGTTTTGCATATAATCAATACAAATACCACCTACATTATCATTTACTTTACAAAGTTCTGAAATGGTTTTAAGTTTGTTTGCCCGTTTCTTATGAACAGTTTTTTCCACCAGTGCCACTCTTTTTGCTGTTACTCTGAGATAGCGCGT
>NW_027314111.1:0-17572 GCF_040954645.1 Diabrotica undecimpunctata
CGCGCTATCTCAGAGTTTATTCAGTTTTTTATGGATAACGTAAAAGAAACCATGTAGACTCAATAACTTATGTGCAATTAGGCATTCTAAGGTAATTGCAATATTTATCAATATTATTTAGCTTCATTTCCTGCAATAGATTATTAAAAGCCCCTTGTGACTTTCTTTGCTTAAATATTTCACGAACCCACTATTTTCTTCGCCGAATTGTACATTTTGTTTTTTTTTGCGAATTAAAAGAAGTAGACATAATAATAGCGTTTTATTAACTTTACGAACATAGCTTCTTCGATTAAAATTAATGTTTCATTAAATTAAATGTACAAATGTTAAACTATTGGAATAAAATTAGGTTACAAAACATCCGTTTTATCGGAAAAAGTTAAAATAATTTCATCTTTATCCGATCCGAAGCATAGTTAAAAATTTCGGATGAAATTCGGCGCGAAAATATTCTGATTCGATTCTGACCAATGAGAATACTTTCGGATCATCGTGACGTCGGAAATCGGATACATGGGACTCCGCCTTTAGTGCTTAGATATCAATTTGTGTGAATTTTATCAAAATGAATATTAAACATTGAACAATGTTTAATACATTCATTAAACAATGAATAATAAAATTTACAGTCACTGTTATACCCAGTATTTTTACATGTATCAATACAACAGCTGCTATATCTTTTTTTCTTTTTTGAAAAATCCATATTCGCCATTATTTGAAAATTTACAAGTTAAATGCAGAAAACTGCCACGAACAGCGCTGGTGAAAGCTGTCACATCCCCTCTATTCATCGGCTCACAGCGAATAGGTATTATTAATATAATATCGTAAGAAAGTCGATGAATATTGTTTGGTTGATCCTTCGAATAATTTCTTAGTTTAAGATTATCTAACCATTATTTTCTTTATCTACCTGTTGGTTTGAGAGCCGATTCTACTCTTATTTTCTATACCTTTTTTATTTCTGTTATTTCATGCTTTGTTCCGTAACCCCTTACTGCATGATTTTTTTATTTTTTTATAAAAAAAGTCTATGATTACAAATTTGACTTCAAAATTACGGGAAAAATAAAAAAAAATCCCACTTGGTTAATTTTTTGTATTTTTTCATTTTTTTTTGTGTCATATATGGCACACTATATATTAAAACAAGATTCAACAAGTAAAATTATTTAAAAAAAATGGCATTTATTACTTTCTAATTATAATAATTATCTAGATAAAAATTGTAAAAACAATTTCTATCTTTCTAAGCAAAAAAAAACATTGAACCACAGGGATATTTGCATCTTTGCCTTTCACTACTCCATAATGGAAGATGAACATATCCATCTATTCGTACATCTAGCATTGTAATATCGGTTGCTGTTCTTCTTTTCTTGTTTGTGAATTTTCCATACGACGACCCCTTTTTGTAGTAAAACCAGCTTTATTAACTTTGCATAAACATTCTGCTGCTGCCATTTTGAAATCTGCCAGAGCTAAGTTATTATACTTATTGTCACTTCTCCAAAGAATGTACGCATTGACAGTCATTAAATCAATAATATGGAAAAATATACGCATGTACCATTTTTTGGATCTGTGCTATACATGTACCATATATGTGTCTTATCCTTTTTCGAAAACCATGTAACTTCAACTGTTGGCATACTCCCAGGATATGTTGATAAAATGTTTACTAATTTGTTGCCATACCATGTAACAACAGATATTTTTGTACCATCAATTGTGGCGACTTTCTTTACCATAGCTCCTCAGTTGTTCTTTTTTAATTCAGCCTATTTTGGCATAATACTATTTGGCACTCTATTTATTCTAACTGTTCCTAGTGGTATCATACCCTGTTTCGTTAGATAAATTTGCAATGGAACGCTGTTGTACCAATTATCAAAGAATATTTTGTGATTTATAAGTCTTGGTACTGTTTGTGTTAGCCGAAGAACCATATTTGAACCTACCCCTAAATCAGGAAAACCATCGGGTACAACATTAGTTTGTCTTCCTACAAAAATTTCATAATCGTAGAAAAATCCGCTGACACCACTAAGAACAAACGCCTTATATCCTTTTTTGTGGGGTTTGCAGATTATATTATTTTATAGATGAACGTGCCTTTGTTGGAATTATCTGCTCATCTATGGCTAAAAATTGCTCTTTCTGAACTTTAAGTAACTGATTCCTTAGTTTATTTAGAAGCGGTCGGATTTAAAAAACTTTATCATGACCAAGATTACCGGCAGCAATAGCGTCGTTATTGTTCGCAAAATCTAAAAAAACGTTTTATTTCTTCCCATCTATAGCATGACATAACATCTGAGATCAATCGATGATTCAAAATGGAGTTCCAGTAACCTCTAGCGTTTGGGAATTGCACTATTGACATATAAATACAGCTTTCTAAAAACTAGCTTATTTTCAGAAGGTTTCAAAGGTTTTTTAGGTCTTTTTTCCACTGAATATAATATAGTTTAATAAACTAAATCTTTGATAATCTCATTTGTTAAAAAAAAATTTTTAGATGTTTTAGGGAAATCCACTGGTTGCAACTCAGGTGGCAGGTTAATAGAACCGAGAAATCTTATATCATCATCTGATGTTACCAATTTTCCTTTTTTCCAAGTTAGATGATTTTTATTTCTATTCCTTATTAGATTACGTTGTAATTCGTCCAAAGAAATATCATTTTCGCTATATGAACTGCTTTCTAAATCCGTTTCTGGGATAATAATATCTGGCTCATTATTATCTACATATTATATTATCTTCATAGTCTGATTCTGGGACTAATATAATAGGGGAAATATCATCATCTGATAGCCCTTCGTCTTCACTACCATCTGGTATGTCCACTAGGTACCACAAGAGTTTCATCATAAAACTTCTTTGGATCCATTATCTTGTAACATTTTTTTATAATTAAAATATTAAATAATTTTTAATACCTTTACCCCTGTTGCTGAGATGCCCATGGCCGTATTTGCAACGGAATTCTCACGTACAGAAGGTCCTACTTATCAAAAGACGCCGCCGAAATAGTATACTTTACGGTAGGGCTTGGATTAATCCTTTCCGGTTCCAGGCGGGTTTCTTTTTGATAAATTTAGTAAACATGGTCGTAAAGTATTTTATAGTATTTTTCTGTAAGAACCTAATCCAAAAGATTTCATATCTCTTCACGCTTCTTCTCGTTACTCCCTATGTCCGTTAGAAGAATTTTATTTTCCTAGAAATGGATACAGTTTGGCCTGTCATTTTTAAGTGGGGGTTATCCAACGCGCTATCTCAGAGTTTTGTGAAATTTTTAGAGGAACATCAACATTTACTAGTCTAATCACCATTTTATAAGGGTGACACATGAGAAATTGTACATACCTCTACCTTGTATGGAGACCCCTATAGGGAATATTAAATGCTACAAAACCAGATTATGCAAATAATTAAAACATTTGTATTATTAAAAATATAGCAAATATATACAGCTATTCTCACAGCAGAACCTTTATATTCTGGTACTTATTTTATTATTAAAAATTTAAGCACCTAGTTGGTCGATTTATATTAATTGTTACGTCTTCTATTCTGCCGTTCCTAGGTAATTTTATACCCAAATATCATATATTTTCAAAGCGATAGTATATCTAGATTTTCCCCTCAATGTATATAGATCTCTCTTACTCTTTCATATGATCACAACTCTTAAAGTATTGTCGAGACTGTATACACTACAAAATTCTCAAGTACAAGTTGGCGCAAAACTCTGTTATGACGGAAGCCTATGGTCTTATTTAACAAAGATCTTTTTTCTAGGTTCTTGGTTGTAATCAGAGCAGCCTTATGATTAACCCCCAATTAGAGTCAATAAGAATTCTTTCACCAGCTATTCATAAAGTTGAAACGATACCCAAATTAAGAGAACCCCAATGCAGCCTTAGCAGTCACACCAACTTCCGTATATTACCTCCTGCAAATGGCGCTAGTTCTTTAACTTTTGAGGAATTCGAAGCAATGACGGAGAGAACTAAGAGACGAAGAAGACGACAGAGAGGAGGTCATGTTAACAAGCCTAAACTTGAAGATTTTCGAGACGATCCCGAGTTGAGTCAGGAATTGGAAAAGTTTGCTGGACAATTTAATTTTAATAATTATTTATCTTAGGTTTTTGTGAATTTTTTTTAAATAAGTTGAATAAATGGTTTCACACATTTTATTAATCTCTATTGGTCTATGTTATAATATGTTATTGTTAGGCAACCCGGACTACTAACGTGGGCATCGTTGGTTGCCTAAGGTGGAGAGACGATCATTATCGTCGTCATGTCATAGTATTATTACCACGTGTCTATTTAATGTATCTTAAAATAAAAGATAATAAAAAATCCTATTGTGGAGTTTAATATTATTTGATAATATAATCCTATGCATGGAGAAACATCATAATGATACCAATGTTCAAGAAAAGAGATAACGAAGACTCCAACAATTATAGAGGTATAAATCTACTGAACACCGCACTTAAGCTTACCACAAAAGTCCTAACCAACAAAATCAATAAACTAACAACGTTATCAGATGAACAACAAGGATTCAGATCTGAAAGGTCCTGCGTAGATACCGTATTTGTACTAAGACAAATTACAGAAAAGGCCATAAAGTACAATAAACCAACATTTCTATGTTTTATAGACCTGACAAAGGCTTTCGATCGCATCCAAGTCGAAGACGTCTTACACCTACTGTATAAAAGAAGCATATCAATCAATATTATACAAAACATCGAAAACATCTACTTCCATAATCGAATGCAGGCAAAGATAAATGGAAAAGTAACACAGTTTATACGAGTACAAAGCGGAGTTAGACAGGTTGACTCGTTATTCTCTTTAATATATTATTGAACGAAATAATATAAGCAGTACGTAAAGGTCATGGTTACAGAATGGGAAACAAAAAAAAACAAATATTTTGTTATGCAGATGACGCCTCGTTAATCGCCGCGACAGAAGACGAGATGCAAAGATTAACACACATCTTCAATACAACAGCCATGAAATACAATAATATCAGCAGATATATAATAGTCTCCCGTTTTATACCGCTGTCGCGGCTTTGGGAGTATAGCAGGGTAGTCTGCTATATCTAGGGCCTACGGTATACAAGGAAGGTAACATGGCCAGTGCTACGCTTCAACCGTCTATTATTACCCCTGGTTTTACCCAAGGTACTCATTTTTATTCAGGCTGAGTCGACCTGGGGCCTATAGACATTTTTAAAATGTCTAGATGTTCTTGCCGGCGGTAGGATTCGAACTCCGGACCACCGGCTTGCGAGGCAAGCATCCTACCGCTTGCGATACGCAGGCCCGATCATGCAGATATATCTGCTGATAATATCAGCAGAAAAAACCAAATGTATAACAACATCTAAGTATCCACTACGATGTAAAATCGAAATTGATGGAAAAATAATACAGCAGCAAGCAAGGTTTAGATATCCGGAAATAGATATAACTAGTTACGGAGATGTTGAAAAAGAAGTACAACAAAGCTTAAAAGTAAGTAAAGCGGCGGGATATCTTAAGACAAGACACAAAAACAAGAATCTATAAAGCAGCAATTAGACCTATAATAACATACACCAGGAATACCAGGAAAAGTCTGTTGGTCAGACCCGTTCCGTCTATATTTCTTTGACTCGTCCTTTAATGTATTTGCCGCGTGTATATTAATACACCGTAATTACCGTTTAGATTTTATGACATTAATTGTATTTTATTTTGGCAAAATAGTAAGTCGACGAGCCGTACATCCAGAACGCAGCTGCAGAATTGGCAGCTTATTTTTATTGATTGAAATATAACTTTACTTTGTTATTTATTTGTTCCAAATATATAATTTGTTTTAATTTAAACCTGAGTTTTACTGAGTCTGTTATCTAAAAGAGCTACCAACCACAAGTTGAGTTTTTACTGAAAAATATGTTTTCCTCCAGATTGTTTATCAATGTCTGTTATCCACTTCGGTATATGATTCTTTATACATTTCCTTAAATTGCTGTCTATTCTCATTTAATTCTGTAAATATGGTAAATATATTACACAAAATTTGTATTATTTCCTAAGACAAAAATGACTCCAAAATTATCATTTAATAAAATAAAGTTAGATATAAATATACAACAAACATTGAACAATCCACAGATTTGTTTTAATCAACCTCTTCAACTTTTGGTCCACCTTGACCTCCTTGGCCCGCTTGCCCCCCTTGTTGGCCACCTTGATGAAGTTTCATCATGATTGGAGAACACTCTTGCTGCAATTCTTTCATCTTGTGTTCGAATTCATCCTTTTCAGCTAGTTGATTGGCGTCCAGCCATGCGAGAACTGCAGAACACTTGTCTTGGACCAATTTTTTATCTTCAGCCGTTAGCTTATCGGCAGGAGCATCTTCAACGGCCTAAAATAAAAGCAATAATATTAGACTATGAAATATTCAGCAAATGGATCATATAAGGATTTATTAATTTGCTGCAACCCCTAGGGAAACCGTATTTTTAATAAAATCTTAATAACCATTCGATCTTGATGAAATTTTCATAGCCTATAGGCAATACTCCTAAAAGTTTTGATGTTTGACAGTAAAGTTTATGATAAAAATCCCAAAATCCTCAGTAAAAAGATAAGAGATAAAATGTTGCTTCAATGTAAGTGGTATTATAATAGCCCCATTTATATTATCTAGTCTTCTATCCTTAATTTTTATTTTATTTGGTGTTACATGTAAACTTAAAAAGAAGCTGCGAGGTATGTTATTTTCCTTACCTGTTTGGCACTAAAAATGTATCCTTCCAGCTGATTCCTAGCAATAATCCTTTCACGTTGTTTCTCATCTTCGGCGGCATATTTTTCTGCATCAGAAAGCATTTTGTCGATCTCAGCTTTAGACAACCTTCCTTTGTCGTTGGTAATGGTTATCTTCTCCGACTTTCCAGTACTACTGTCTCGTGCGGACACGTTCAAGATACCATTGGCGTCTAAATCAAAAGTGACCTCTATTTTTGGAATACCTCGTGGAGCTGGTGGAATACCCGTTAGATTGAATGTTCCCAAAAGATTATTGTCTTTTGTCATAGCCCTTTCTCCTTCAAAGACTTGAATGGTGACAGCGTTTTGATTGTCGGCGTAAGTAGTGAATGTTTGTTGTTGCTTGCAAGGGATTCTAGAATTTCGTTCGACAATTTTGGTCATGACACCTCCAGCGGTTTCGATTCCAAGAGACAGCGGAGCGACATCTACGAGAAGTACATCCTGAATTTGGGAGCTAGTATCTCCACTGAGGATAGCTGCTTGTACAGCAGCACCATAAGCTACAGCTTCATCAGGATTGATGCTAAGATTTAGAGCTTTTCCACAGAAAAAGTCCTGCAGCATTTTCTGAATCTTGGGAATTCTAGTAGAACCACCAACCAGAACAACATCATGGATTGCTCCTTTGTCTAATTTAGCATCCGTTAAAGATTTCTCAACTGGTTGAAGAGTAGACCTGAATAAGTCCATACAAAGTTCTTCGAATCTTGCTCTTGTAACTTTAGAGTAAAAGTCTACTCCTTCGTGTAGAGCATCAATTTCAATACTAGCTTCAGTACTGGAGGAAAGTGTTCTCTTAGCCCTCTCGCAAGCCGTTCTTAAGCGTCTTAGAGCTCTAGTATTATTACTTAGGTCTTTCTTGTGTTTTCTTTTAAATTCCTCTACGAAATGGTTAACTAACCTATTATCAAAGTCCTCCCCACCTACAACAAAAACGTAAACACTAGAAGAAATGTTTTCAATGATAATATATATCTCGTACCTAAATGCGTATCTCCAGCAGTAGATTTAACTTCAAAGAGGGACCCTTCATCAATAGCCAAGATAGAGACATCAAAGGTGCCACCTCCAAGATCGAAAATAAGAACGTTCTTTTCACCTTTAAGGTTTTTGTCTAGACCATAAGCCAAAGCAGCAGCTGTTGGTTCGTTAATTATTCTTAAAACGTTAAGTCCGGCTATCGCACCTGCGTCTTTCGTGGCTTGTCTTTGGGAGTCGTTGAAATACGCTGGTACTGTGACGACGGCATCTGATACTTTTCCTAAAACAGTAGTTTTAAATGTTAGTTGTGATAAAAAAAAACTCTGTGAATTGCGTTGGTTAGTTTAAAATCAGGAGAAACTTCTGTCGGCACTCCACAATTGCCACACGCCGTTTTTTTTTTGACTAATAAGAAAACAGCTTGAAAGAAATTGTAAAAAATATTCAGTTGTAGCTCAATAGAAAATTTCTATATTATTGTGCTAGATAAAGATTCATAGATATATACATGTAGGCTTATAACTTAAAAACAATCGAGAGAAAAGCTCTTCGTGACAGAAAAATTTTAATAAAAGAAGGAAAAATTTAGAAAGTTATAAACTATATGGAGCAAAGATATAGACAAACAAGTTGCAGGTAGATCCGCCGCGGTACGCCGGAGAGTAGTGTAACATTGTAGCATTTGAAAATTCTTTGGATATGTATTGAAATCCCCTCGTATTAGCTAAAGCAATCGAAGAATTGCTAAACACGCTGATCAAGGCGTGTTTAGTTTTGTTTGAGTCCGAATTTATTTTCAAATTCGTAATCTTTTCGTTTTCCTTTTTTTGTCATGGAAATGTGGTATAAAGGGACAGTAGCAGTTAAATGTGTAATATTGAGCAGTTTTACAACAGTTTTTAAAGATGACCTCATGTTGAAGTTGTGCTGTGCCTGTTTCAGTCTTTAAAGGAGACCAGTTTTCGAGCTTTGTGTTCCAGCCGGTGCTAGTTTCCACCCTCATCTTCTTGTCCCTGGTCGTCATCCCAGATTTGCCTCCAGAGGTTTTAATGTATCCAGTTCCCGATCCCAGACATTGTGCAGAGTGAGATTTAATGAGGCTCAGGTAATTTTTCTGTGTTTAAATTTTAAAGTCAAGATAGACATTTTTTAAAAAAATTATAATTGCTTTTATTATTTAAAAAGATAATTTTTTACTTTTAATATTTTTTTTATTTGCCACAGTTAATAGCCCAATAACATTCGTAAGTTTTGCTGCAATTCTCACTTGTAAACAAACAGGACATGTAAGTTTTTCTTTGTTATTTTTATATTTACTTTTGTGACTATTAATATAGTCTTTATATATTATCTGTATTTTTGTAACTGTTTGTGGTGAGACACAATAAATGTTTAATTTATCTCTCTGAACCATTTTGTTTAGTTTAGAGAAATCTCCTAACCCCTGTTTGTGTTCTTTATTTTAGGAAAGAAGAGTCTTTTTCCTTTATCCAGCAAGATTAGGATTCTTCGAAGCGGCGTCCTTATTTCAAATAGCTAGAGGTCTTTCTTGTTGTTTTTATTTGCCGTTTTGTCTAGGAGATTTATGTAAGTATCCATTTGTTTCAAATTTTTTTGTAGTTGCCCCAATCCGACCCCTTTGCCATTTAACTTATCCACGACCCAGCTCTCCAAACAAACCCTGAGTGCCGTTCGCACCCCAGTAGTTTCTGTCACCAACTTTCAAACCCCCTATAATTATACCCTATATGGTAGATAGAATTTAGAAATAGAAATAAATTTAGAAATTTACCAGAAGAAGGAATTTAGAGGGAAACCTAAATGCTAAAAATCTAAATGTGGAAGATCTTATCGGCAGATCGAACTAATTGCGGAAAGGACTTAAGAAACTCACCTCCTAAATATGTTTCTGCAATTTCCTTCATCTTGGTGAGAACCATCGAGCTAACTTCCTCTGGTGCGAATGTTTTCACTTCCCCCTTGTACTCAACTCGGATTTTGGGTTTGCCACAGTCACTGACTACGTTAAATGTCCAATGTTTCATGTCGGCTTGAATTTTGGGGTCATCAAATTTTCTACCAATCAATCGTTTGGCATCGAATACTGTGTTTTTAGGGTTCATTGCTACCTAGTAAACAAAAAGTATTGTAAAGCATTAATAAAGTCTTTAAACAAGCAAATTAAAGCAGTTTATTACTTTTTCTTATTTTACGAATATTTATACGGTATTTATTTATTTATTTATTTATTTATATTAACGGTAGAATTACACTACGTTAGAAATATTATAAACAATATCAAAAATCCTACTTAATTAGATAAAACGTAATTTATCATTCCGCAGAAAATTTTTGTCATTTTTTATAAGAAGTGGAAGTTTTTATAAGAAGGCGTATTCGTTTGATTGTCGACAAGTAAACATTGTATCAATAGCAAATGAATTAAACCATAATGACGGTAATTAAGGTGAATTAAAAACCTATTGTTATTAAAATTTGAAAGTTTCTACTTGCAAAATGAAAATCCCATTGTGAAAATGTATAAAAGTTTTATATTCACAAATAAATAATTAAACTGTTAAATTTTTACACAGTCCAGGCACTCTTGGATCATAATGTGAGATGGGTGTAGTGGAATATAGAAAAAGACAATATATTTTCCCAACCAACAACATCAAGTGAGGCATTACTTGTTCAATAATATCAAGTGCTATTTACTGAGAATCAAGCAAGAAGTCAAAATGAACAGATTTTATACGTCTAGTTACAGGAAAACAAGAAAAAGTAAATCTTAGTATAATCATACAACAAATGAAAATCCAAATAATATTCCACTTCAAAAGAAACTGGATGAAGAAAAACAACAGCAAAATGAAGGTATAGAATATCATGTATAGAAATGCAAAAAAAGGAAGGCAAGCGATTCTCCCAATTAAATACAGCCCTACCTCTACCAATAGAGAAGTAAACTACAAGAGATTCAAACGGCACTTAAACTACCATCAGTCATTCTAACCAAATTGAAAAAATACGACATCCTAATAAGACTAGTGTGTCTATTACGAACTATAGAAATGAAATATAATAAGAGCAAAAGAAAAACAGTGCATGGCATTTGCTGATGATCTAACGATTTTGGCAAGAACCGCTAAATAGTTAAAAAGAATGTTGAAGAAAATTATTGAAGAAGCGACGAAGCAAAGTTTAATTACTGATTACATTTTCAGAAAAGGAAAAGCTACACAGAACGAGAATGAAGTTTGTGAAAATCCATCGCCTTTACCGCAAATATCTACTGCATAAACAGTTTCTTCTGACGATGAAGATAATTTTAAGCCACTTTGCAAATGGTGCAAACCATTATCAGAGAGCGATAATGATTAAAAATCTAAATAAAAAACTATATATACCTATTACATTCCCATAAAATAAAATAAATTCAGTTTTAAATACAAGTTTTTTCAAGCTTTTGTATGAACCTCTTTCAGATATTTGAAGTAATTTTTCATGCAGCCTATTTCTTTTAACTTCTGCAAATTTTTTTGTTTTTGTCTTGGTTTTACGTAATTTTATAAGGCTACGGAACGTATCTCTACTTTTTCAAGGCAAGTAGTGTCTTTTTTTATGCGATTTTTTTTATATGCCCTTTCCATATTATATGATAAAAGTTACAGTTTTAAAAGGGTGGTCAATTTTGAATACCTGGGTATAGTATTCGATGAAAATGGAAATAGAAATGGAAGATCGATACCAGAATAGCAAAAGGGGATACAAAAAATACGTTTCTAGACAAGGAAAACTTCGAATATATACAAACAGTAATTAGATCTACAGTAACATATGCCTGCGAGGCATGGACATTGAATAAGCAGAAAGACGATATTCTGGAAAGATGTGAAAGAAAATTATTGAGACGCGTATTCGGAGAAAGGAACAACGAAGAACCAACAACCAATTAATGGCTTTGTACAAAATATCCTATTATCACCAGGTTCATTAAGTCGCAAAGCATGTAGACAGAAGACCTTTATTTTATAGAGGAGTGGCCTGGAATCTTCAAAAGATATTTCAGTCCAGGATTCGTTCTTCGCACTCCCGGCGATAGTTCCCGAGGTACTTTAAAATGTTCCCTAGTCGCCAAGTCGATAGCGACCGCCTATCTGCTAAACCAGACCCTCCTCTGTCATCCAGCGATCCGGAAGCATAATGGCCGCTGTAAGGTTGGCGCCACTTCCGAAGCACTACATTCATCCACAGACTGTCAGCAAGGAGACTCCCTGTGAGTTATAGGTAGCGCGTGGAAGATCCTAGTACAGCACCACTCCCAGACGGGTATTTCCTCCTTCCCCACAGTCTGACTCACACAGTGTAACTCACGTAGTCTAACCCGTACAGTCTGACTCACTTTTGAACCTTCAACTTCCAGCATCTTTCCCTCTTACCTTTGCCGTTTGTCCAGCTGTCTCATTGCATAGATATAGTTGTGCACACTAGTCCAACTTGCTTTATTTTCAATCATTCTCTCAATCATTTCTCTCGCTGTAACACACCCGTCTCTCTTTCCATTCTGTTCCTTTCTAACGCGCTATCTCAGAGTATCATCGTATGAGTCATAGTGTCCGAGTGTTCACAGTATAGGCATTTATCTATGTCAGCCTTTCCGAACCTAAAGAGGTAGGTCCGAAAACACTCGTGTCCTGTGAGCACTTTCATTATCTACATCATTGTCTACTGCGCCACATCGTCCGTATTGTTCCATTCTTCTTGCCATCTTTCAATTGACCTTTCCCTTTTCTGTCTTCTGTCGGCCATAGTAAGATTTGGGTCTCTTCTCTCATAGAACTCTTTTCTTTTCACCGCCAAAACATGCAACGAAACACATCCAGTGATAGTTCACAAGACAGACAGACATAGTCCTGTAGGCGCATGCCACTTGCATCAGACTTGTTTTGTTCACTCGTGTCATGAGCCTCCTATAGGCCGTTATCTCTACCGCCCCTCTCCAGACTGGTACCACGTAGAGGACGATCGACTGTACAACACCGTGTAAGGCCCTTCTCCTTTCGGATTTGGGCATCACCCTCCCCAACGCAGCCGCACTATTCGCAGCCCTCCGGGTCAGCTCCCGCACGTGCTTCCATCATTTTCCATTCTGGTGCAACGTCACTCCTAGGTACTTTACGTGTTTCTTGAGTGTTAGACATGCCCCCGCACATTGTAAGTTCACACTTTGACTGTTCCTTTTCCCCTTCAGAATGATGGCTTTGGTTTTCTCTGCCGCAAATTTCAGTCCGTGCTGCGTCATCCATTTCTTTACGATGCCGCCTGCGGTCCTAACCCGGTATTTGAGATCTGGCTCATCCCGGGCCACTACCAGTACAGCGAGGTCATCCGCGAATGCGAAGGGGGTTATACCCTCTCCGTATTCACAGTTCATAACCCCGTCATATGACAGGTTCCATAGCGTCTGGCCCAAGGCAGATCCCTGGGGGCCTTAGCCGTCACGATGACGATCGTGTCCTTCTCTGCCGTCCGGAAAGAGCTCTCGTGTTACCTTAAGCTTTTTGTCCATAGGCATTTCGTAAGGAAAATACGCATGAAATATCTTTATGGCGATCCTGTATCCCTCACCCAAATGTCCTTATCCAGCTTTTCACACAGTTCTTTCCAGTGCTTTTTTTCTGTACGGATTTTCCTGTAAAATTTTCTCTTCCTTTTTGCGGTACTCTCTCTCTCTCTCTCTCTCTCTCTCTCTCTCTCTCTCTCTCTCTCTCTCTCTCTCTTTTATGGCCTCAGGGTTGATCCCTGAGGGTGAGGGATTGGAAAAGTAAAGTACGAAAGAAATATTGTCCATCGGGTCCTTCAGTTAAGCACTTTATATATACTTAAGTTTGAGTTTTAATTAAAATAATTGTAATTAGTTAATCTTATTAAAGGATATCAGGATATCAGGATAAAAATGCTTTTATCCTTAAAAGCGCTTGTTATAACCGATGAGGGATAACAAACTGCTTCGAAGCCACTGGCCAAGCTAATGCTCTTGGGCGTGTAATTTGAATGTGTAAAAATGAACGTATCACTTTACAAACACTTTTAGAAATTACTGTCGCAATGACTATTCCATTTCATAGAATAGTTCTAGAGCAATTTATACACCTGTTAACGATTTAAACATACGTTGGAATAGTCATTGATTTTTGTAATACTCATCTGGCAGCGTTCCAACTGTTTGAAAAATTGAATTTGATACTGAGAACCGACTATATTTAACTGATTTATTTTTTGAAGCGGGTCAACTGCCTTCATAAATAACAAACACGAAAAGGATTTATTTACATTTTAACGCGTATTAAAATCATAAAACGCTGTTTATGTCATGTTTAGTTTTAGCAAAAATTTATTAAAAAAATAAACGTTTTTATCTCCATGCAATTGATTATTTATATTATGAAACAAAAAAGTTTCTGATTTTATCATGCTGGCACAATATGGTACTAAAGTGCATAATGAAAATTAATAATTTTTATAATGGCATTAACATTAACTTTTATTTTCTCCTATTTCCAATTACTATGTTTGTTATAAACGTGGTCCCATAACAAACTTTTTCAAATTAAGTGTTTTTATTTACAAAATTATATTTATTGTTTATGTTTTTATTGGCATAATTACTATAAGCTTTTTTTTATCTTTATAAGACAGCACCCTAATATGGGCTTTTTATAATTTCAGCATTTAATTTACTTTGTACCGTTTGACCTGAAGATGCTTTGCAAAGTGTAGAAAGCGAAACCGGTCGTTTTGGTAGTAAAATTAAATTGATTGTAAGTCTAATTTTATTTCTTTTACTTATTTAAGAATAGATGCCTTTGAGATGTATATATACAGACGAAGCTGAGAATTCCATAGGTGTAAAGAGTTACTGAAAGTTTGCCGAACGCTGCCCATCCCATTCTTACTCGTCTCGATATTCCGGCTGTTTGATTTTCTCTGTTAGCTCTGATTGCTTGTCCTAGATAGATATACTCATTTACCTGTTCTATTTTTTCTGTTTGTATTTTTATTGCCTCTTGGTCTTCCGTGTTTGTCATTACTTTTGTTTTGTTGTAGTTAATTTTTGGGCCTTTTTGCGGTGATTTTTCATGAAGTTCATTCAGCATTAATTCTAGTTCTTGTCGTTCCGAGAAGATCAGGAGTATATCATCCACATATCTAAGGTGATTTAGGTACTTTCCGTTAATACATATTCCTCTGTTTTCCCAATCTGTTGATTTTATTATATCTTCGAGGGTCAAGGTAAACAGTTTAGGTGAAATTATATCGCCTTGTCGGACTCTTCGTTTAACTTTTATATTATCCGTTATTAATTTGTCGTCCAGAATTACGGTCATGGTTGCGTTTTGGTAAATATCATGTATCAATTGTCGGTATCTTGAATCTATGCTACTATTGACCAGAGCTTCTTCCACCGCCCAGTGTTCAATGCTGTCGAAAGCCTTTTCATAATCTACGAATGCTAAGTACAGCGGAAGGTTGTATTCATTGGTTTTCTCAATTAAGATTTTAAGCGCATGTAGATGGTCGATTGTGCTGTATCCTTTCCTGAATCCGGCCTGTTCCACTGGTTGGTAGTTATCAAGTTTATAGCTTAGTCGGTTGTTTACTATTCTTGTGAAGGTTTTATAGGTTACTAATCAAACAATCCCTCTATACTTACGAAGCAAGGTATATAACTCCTGTATAATACCGGTGCTCACCTACGGAGCACAGACATGGACATTTACACAGGCCAATTTGGATAGGATAAGGAAGGCACAAAGAGCGATGGAGAGACAAATGTTGGGTATATCACTTAAAGATAGAAAACGTAACCAGTGGATCAGAACCAGAACAAAGACAGTAGACGCGATAGAATAAGCAGCAAAACTGAAATGGAAATGGGCTGGACACAATGAACGTCTCCAAGACGGACGATGGAACAATGCCATCGGAAAGTGGCGTCCATACAATGCAAAGAGATCAAGAGGCAGACCACAGATGATGTGGAAAGATGACATCAGGAAACAAGGAGGTCCCACATGGCAGAGAACAGCTCAAGATATGGAAAGATGGAGAGAACTGTGGGAGACCTATATCCAACAATGGAAGGATAGAGAATAGGTTCAAAAAAAAAAGAGTTACTAATGTTGAGGTACTTCGTCGCATGTGTAAACAAAAATAATTACTAAGAACAGTCAAAGAGAGGAAAATGCAATACTTGGGTCATGTGTTGAGACGCGAAAGATACGAATTACTTCAAGTTATACTGGAAGAAAAAGTACAGGGCAAAAGATTAGTAGGAAAACGCCAGTAGTCGTGACTGAAAGACCTGAGGAGATGGTTCGACCGCTCATCCGCAGAAATCTTTCGCGCAGCAGTTTCCAAAACTTCAATTGCCATTTGGTTTGCCAACCTTCGAAAGGAGACGGCGCCATGAGAAGAAGAGAAACTAGCCACGAAATTAACCTAAACCTAAATGTGCGAAAGGGAAAAAGGACGGAGATGGAAAAAATAAACTCAATTAACACCGCTAAGGAATGGACACACCCGTTAAAGTGTTAAATATCTTGTACATGGGCCCGATTCTTATCAGACATTACAAAATGTCTTATTAATCCAGAAGCCAAAAATTTCTACAATAGCTTGAAATGGAATGGTCAAACAAGCAATCAAGATGACAATACTTGAACTTCGTAAACTACAATGGTGACTAAAGCAACACTATCTCTGTATCTGTAGAGTAGGGAGGGCGAGTTAAGTTTCACGGCACTTAGGCCACAATTGACCCATTGTGCATCCTCCCAGGGAGCTGTCACCCTTAGCTCATTGTACCTAGGAAGGTAGACAAGTCACCAGGAGACATCTCTCTTATGTGGGCAGGTGTGGGCCAGGACTCACCGAACGCGTACTCTCGTATTAACGATAACTCTGGGCATTCACATAGGACATGCTCTACAGTCTCGTCTTCTCGTTCACACTTCCTACATAGAGGTATGTCTGCTAGCCCCAGTGTGTGGAGGTGTGTAATTGACAATGACCAGTTAGAAAACCAACTGCCAAACGTAGATTTTTCCTAGTCATTTCCAAGTACTTCTTTGATGTTGACTCTTCAAGGTTACTTAGTGTTACCCTGGCAAGTTTACATCCTTTCCCTTCTTCCCATCTTTTTACGTTTTGCGTATGGGAGTGACATTTGACAATTTCCGCGATTGTTGTAGTTGACCAACCAAAAAGATCCCCAGGTCCTAAGAGTCTTAGGTCTGCCGCCTTCCTAAAGCAACACTAGTTTAATGTACTAATCATTAATTAGTTGTAGTATGACGAACGATTTACTGAGGAATTGGACGAAAACACTTTAGATGAAACTCAGAATAACGTATAAATTCGATAGGCAAAAATACTGTCTTGTCACCAAATATTTGTTTATGTATATAAACAAGATTATATTAAACTAAAATTTGATATTACTTTAGGTTTGCGTGATATATGTTATTATTTTTAAAGATTCAGAAAGAAAAACTTTGTTTTCGCTCTCCTGAAAAATTTTGCAAAATTGATTAAGACCGTTTTTCCTCCCGGTTCTTTATTTTTATTCAGCATTGGTCGTCAATATCACTTCTTAAATTTTTAATTTGATCAATTTACAATTTTTTAAAATACGAGCACTCTGAGATAGCGCGT
>NW_027314112.1:0-17570 GCF_040954645.1 Diabrotica undecimpunctata
CGCGCTATCTCAGAGTATTTCCAGATTATCAATTATTTCTTTGATTTCAGATTTCTTAACAGGTTTAATAGGTGGAGCCATTTGATATGGTGCATTTACGACTTCATGGATAGCTTGTTCTTCTTCAACTGAGACTTCCCTCTGATGCGGTTGAAATACCTCGCATAGATGATTTGCAAAAGTATATGCTTTATCTATGTCAGTTTTAGCCCAAGTGCCATTTTGTTTCCTGATTGGCATATTCATTTGTTCGTTGTGTTTAAATTTTTTTGTTAGTTTCCACAGCGAATAGTTTGTATCATCTGCAGGTGAGAGGTTCTTTAAATATTTGTTGATTCCACTGTCTTTATGTTGGATCAGTTTTCTTTTGAGTAGTCTGCAAGCTCTATTCAGATTTGTTTTATCTTCTGGATGCCTAGTGAGCTGCCATATCTTTCGCAGTTTTCTTTTTTCCAATATGAGTGTATTTATGTGTGCAGGATAGGACTCGGAATTGTGTTTGTAATAAATTTCTGGGGTGGACGTCCAAGCAGCTTGCTGAATAACTGTAGTTAAGTGAGCAACTGCGTTTTCTATGTCACTATCACTTTTAAGAGGCAAGTTTAGATTGATGGATGTTTTTATTTCTTCTCTATATCTGTTCCAGTTTGTTCTTTTATTAGAGAGTGTTAAATGTTTAGAACAGTTATGAATTTGGCTTTGTAGATCTATGAAGAAAGGGGAATGATCTGATGAGAGGTCAAATGAAGGAGAAATTTGGAGGTAGGTATGTGATATTCCTTTTACTATAGCAAAATCAATAAGATCAGGAATTTTTTGTCTATCAGTAGGCCAATACGTAGGCTCTCCAGTAGAGAAAGGAATTAAATGATTCTCATTAATACTTTTTAATAATTCTCGTCCACGTGAGGTTACGATTCTGGAACTCCATTTATGATGTTTGGCATTATAATCTCCAGCAGAAATGAAACGGTGTCCTAGCATCTTAAAGTATTCAGTAAAATGATCAGCTTTAATTATTTTATTCGGTGGACAGTAAACAGCAGATAGAATAATCGAGCCTTGTGAATCTTCGACCGACACTGATGTGGCTTAGATGTTAACTTTACTAATTTTATTTGTTTCATGATGCTTAATGTTATTTCTTATAATAATTGCCGTACCTCCGTGGGCTTTACCTAATGGATGTTGAGTTACATAGGTTGAATATTTGGGAATATGGAAATGGCTCTTATTAGTCATGTGTGCTTCGGAAATAAACATAACATCTAGATTATGATAGTAAATAAATGCTTTAACTTCGTGGAAATGAGTGGTTAAGCCATTGGCATTCCAACAGCACATCTTTAGTTTAGTGTTGAAGGTTAAGCTTAGATATCAGAGAAATTATGACATCAAACATCTTATCCATTCTTTCCATTAACATATGTACTAGTAGTTCTAGATTATTTTGTATATGTTGAGGAGTTGTTGTTTCTATTATATGAGAAGTCTCATCTATGGTAGATGTATTTCTATTATCTCTTCCTGCAACAATTTTCGCATAGCTTGTAGTTGGTTGAGTGCTTGAAGGAAATTCTCCACGAGGTGGTTGACTTGCGTTTTTATCTCTAAGTGTTGGAAATTTTTTTTTCTGTAGCTCTTTGTATATTGAGCATCCCTTATAGCTGGCAGGATGATTTTCTAGACAATTTACACATTGCACATCTTTTATATTTTCTGGTTTTGGGCATTGAGATGATAGGTGATCGCCCACACATTTTACACAGCGCGGACTCCTGTGGCAATAATTGTGGGTGTGGCCAAAATTTTGACATCTTTGACATTGGGGTAGTTCCCTTTTCGGATGCGGTGGCTCAACTGTGACAATAGAGTTTAGTAATTTTGTAATATTATATATATCTTTATTGTTACTTTGGATAGCCAGTTCTATATTAAATAGTGGCAGATCTTTCTTTGTGCCTCTTTGCTTAATGTTGGAGATGTTCAGTGCTGTATGTCCGTGCGCTAGCAACGCTTTTTTAATGTCATCTGGATCTGTTGAAGGATGTAAATTACGTATAACAACTCGGAATCCACGGTTTTGTTTCAGTTGGTATGTATGGTACTGAGTATTTTTTTCTGCTAAAGATTTTACAATTAATGAATAGTTTTTGGATGAGTCAGCTTGAACTTTAATTTGGTTGTTAGCAAGACATTTTAAAGTATATTTACCTGGAGTTATCTGCTGTAGTAATTCCTGTAGTGGTTTGATACACTCAACATTTTGGATAAATATAGGTGGTGGCTGTTCATCTTTTTTTTCTTCCAGCATTTCATCCTCTTCATTAGATTTATCATTTTCAAGTGCCTCGTATCTGTTAGATGTAAGAACAGTTTTACTTAGCCAATAATTTTTGAGTGTAGCTTGTTTGGTGTTTTTCAATTCAGGACTATCATCGTTGCGTTGACGTTTCTTGTGGTGGACTGATGCCCATTCACTACCACTTTTTACCTCTTCTGCATCTGTGAGATTTTTTTGTGGTTTCTCTATTTGAAAGTTTGATAATTTTGTTTGTAGATCGATGTTGCGTATTTTAGATTCTTTCTGCTGTTCATCTAGAGGGTTGTAACTGTCTTTTCGATTTCTTCCAGGTGGAGGAGTGCAGGCTAGGCAGGATTTTCTAATGGCTGGATTTATGTCCTCAATGCATTGGTAGCTAGTTGGTTCTTGGTTATCTAGTTAGTGATCCATAGTTTTTCACTAATTACAACTAGGAATTGTTAAGACATTCCGGCATATTTTGTTAATATACCGGACTATTTTATTTGTATTTATGTTGTAGTAATTATGTAATAAATGTAGTAATTAAACTTGTATTAGTTCTTTGTTAGATAATTATAATAACATTGAACACAATCACTTTTTCGGTTGTTTTTAACTTTCTTGATAACAAATGGCTTATACTAATTATAGGTACTAATTACAAAAAGATAAGATAATTATACACAAGTACTTCTTCGATGCTTGTTTCCAACACGAAGGTTCGAACGAGACTGAATAAATTAATTTGAAAGTAAAATAACATCAGGATATTTGTACAGAATTAAAATGGTCATCTGTACAGACTCCCTTACCTCTATCCAGTCCATCAATAATCTATTTACTAATCACCCTCTTGTAGAAAAAATCCATGACACTCCACGACATCCATATCACTATCATATGGATTCCCTCCCACATCGGTATTATGGGTAACGACAACGCCGATCGCTTTGCCAAAGAAGCTGCTGTATCCAATTGTACACGCGCTATCTCAGAGTTCGCCAGTGACCTAAAAACTAGTATAAAGAAACTCGTAAGAAATTACTGGCAGAATCATTGGAAACAATCCACTACATTTTTACACCAAATAGATCAGACGATTTAGCGGTTCGTTATCCCTGGTATAACTAGAAATAAGATGATTGTTGCTAGAAGATTGCGTATCGGTCACACCAAATTTACACATGGTCACGTAATGAATTCTACACCTAAGCCAATCTGTCACTATTGCCAATCTCCACTAAGCGTTCTACACATCCTTGTGAACTGCCCTCATTACAATAAACGACGCCAAGATCTGGGCATGAAGGGCGACATCACAGATATATTATCGAACCAGAACCAAGTCATCACAGCTATCCAGTTCCTGAAGCTAGAAAACTTACTAAATAATATATAACAATAGTCATGGGCGCCCATATATCAAAATCCAGGGGGGGAGCAAGTCAACTCAAATTTTTATTTTGATCCAACTTAATAAAAACTAAAATAGCCGATTGCAAAAATGCAAAAATATAAACATGATTTACAAACAGTAAAGAAATACCAGAAAAGTAAAAGTAATCTTAAACAAAAAATTATTAACAACATATTTTATGGTATGACTTTATACATACAAATATACTTACATACATACTGATTTTTTAAATAATATTACTAATGATAGGGGGGGGCAACTGCCCCCTCTTGCCCCCCCCCCCCTATGGGGGCCCATGACTATAGTATATACTAATATGTAATTGTACCTTATATATAATTGTATCCACGGTGCCTCGTGCTAATGGCCGAAGCTCGTTAAATTAAATTAAAAAAAATTGTTTTTCTTTAAGAAGTAATAATTAGAGCAACTTTCACATTAAATTAAATAAATTAGGCTCAAAAAGGAGATAACAAAATTAAAGATTATTTTTCTTTTAAATTATATAAGAAAGTTTGTACATTATAAAAGTTGGAAGAACATTTGAACTTTTTTTATATGTTTTATGGTATATTTATTTAAATAGTATTTAAAAGTTTATAATTTTTGTTTACTTATTTATTTTTCTTGTTTATCCTGAATAATGCAAGCAACTGAGAAATACTGGAAGCCACGAAATAAAGGTAATTGATATGATTAAATTGAGCACTGAGAATTTTGAATTATTGCATAATTTTATTTATTTTTTCTTTATAATTAATAATTAAAGTAATTAATTAATTAAGTTAATTAATAAAAGTCAGCTTAATCATAATACAATTAAGAAAAGCAGATCATAATATATATAATATTGGTAATCTTAATCTATATCTTTAAGGTCATTGAGCGTCGTCATTAAATTACTAACAAGCCATATAAATAAAGCTCCTTAAATTACGATACTTTCGATGACTATACTATATACAAATTTTCTTGTATCATTACATTCTTATGACTTACTAAACATGACAGTCTTTACCTTATGTGTAACAAATATTGACGTAATCGGTTAAGGGTTAAAAGCTTTTACAAAGTCCAACACTTGTAAAACACAAGAGCAGGAGAAACGTGACATTCTGATTTCATATTCGTAATATTTCCAGCGCCGGTATTTTCTTTAGTCTACTATTAATGGTTAATACTCCCATCCCAGCAGTTTGAGATAACTATCCAAACGATCGATTGAAACATGAGAAGATGGAGCCGTTAATGAAACTATTCACAACAAACTGTAATCAATTGAGGAATGGGAATTTCCTCATATGGAGTTTCCAATTAGATTGAAATTAGCAACGAAGGTTTTCCTTTTTTGAGATTTTTAATTGCAACAAGAAGAAATTCAGGTAAATTAGATGGAGTGAACGGCATTTTTGGTTTCATCTTCAAATCTGTATATTTTGATTTAGTTCCTCCTTTTTTATTTACTTGGTTGTTATGGTTTATTTCTAGGTTCTTTGAAGCACATTTCCATTTTGACTTCTTTGACAATTCATTGAAATATATATTTATTGTTTATAGAATAATCAACAAAAATAGGTCTACAGATGAATTATAATAAAACGAAAATTATGACCAACCAACCAGAAGAATTTATAATTACAATTGCACAAACAACTATAGAACAAGTTAAAGAATATGTATATTTGGGAAAATTAGTTAGTTTAAATAAAGAAAATCAGACCGGAGACATAAAGAGAAGGATGCGGTTGTCTTGGATATCCTTCGGAAAACTTTCCTATATACTAAAAAATAGAAAATAGCCCCAATATTTAAAAACAAGAGTCTTCAACCAATGTATACTTCCTGTTCTCACCTACGGTTCTCAAACTTGGACGTTTACAAAGGAAAACATGGAAAAAATAGCAAAGACCCAAAGAGCCATGGAAAGGCAAATGCTGAACATCAGGCTATCAGACAAGAAAAGAAATACTTGGATCCGCAACAAAACAAAAGTGACCGATGTATTACCGCAGATAGCAAAACTAAAGTGGAAGTTCGCTGGACATACCATAAGACAGAAAGACGACAGATGGAATAAGATGATTATACATTGAAGACCATATAGTTACAAACAAAAAAGAGGAAGGACACAAATGAGATGGTCAGATGACTTGAAGAGACACGCAGGCCCGAAGTGGATACAAACTGCCTACAATAGAGAGACGTGGAAGAAGGAAGAGGAGGTCGATGTCCAAAATTGGACAGCAAGGGCTATAGATAGAGATAGAGAATATTGTTTAAAAATAATATCTCCAACATACATTCATTTTTATAGCTGCAAATCTGTTGTTTTATCTGTCAAGCTGTTTTTGGCAGATTCTGTTCATTCTGGCATGTTTTTGTATCTTTGATTTCATGTATTTGCATGAAGTAGGGCGCGCTATTTTTGATGACCGTATTGTAGATATTTATTTTCCTTTGTTTGGTATCCCTGTGCCACCATATATTATTTAATGTGTTAGGAGCAGATTATTGCTTTCTTGACTTATACTTCTTGCTTGTCTTCTTTACTTTTGCTTCAAGGTAACTTAAGTTTTCACATCACCTTATTGTATCTAAAATATATATAGATAAATAAATTTAAGCCATAGAAGCTGCAATTATTTCTACAAAGAAAAGTAGAAGGAAAACGAGGACCAAGTTAGGCAGTACAAGAAGATAGAAGCTCTCACTGCTTCAAGGAAAAAATTCCTATTGTATTAAAAAAAAGGGCTCTGGATATATTGATAATAAGTGAGATGGATGTTTTGAAAAGTCCATGTTAACAGTGATATCACATTAGAATCAACTAGCACTAAACGCTATTAGTATTACGCAGTAGCAGCAACCCGGTCAGTATTAACACCTAAGATACTAATTCCTAAACATGATTTCAAACAGCCCAAAGAACAGGAAGACCAGTTCAAGCTATACTCTCTGTATGAGATGCCATTGGAGATGCCACGCTTGAGGTTACTCGAGAGCTGTTTCCACCCAGCCATTGGCATGGAGTACAGTGGGACGCCGAACTGTACCTCTTACCATAGACAAACTCAAAGGAAGCTTTGAAAGCCCTAAAGACACGAAAGGCTCTGGAACTCGATGGGATACTACAAGAAACGTTGAAACACACTAGCAGTCTGGAGCCGACGTGGCTTTTGGAACACATGAATGCACTGCTTGAAATTCAGCGATTGGGAGATCTTAAGTCTCGTGTTACTCCAAAAGGGGGAAGACAAGTATCCACTTGTCGTGCATAGGTAAATCATACGAAAGGTTTCTAAGAGGGCGAGTCGACACAATCGTTAAAGAGTCAGGCGTGTCATTCAGGTAGTACGGTCTCATAAAGAACATGAGCACAGTGCAAAATTGAAAGTAATGAAGGTTTTACGAGACAAAAAGTGTCCGAGGTAATTAATCCATTTGATCTATCTGTCAGAGAGGAAAATTGTGGTAGAAAAAGGATGGGTGGGTGACTTAAGCCTGTAGTGCCACAAGGGTCGGTCCCAGGAGCCTTGCTGGCATAAGACGGGGTTGTGAGTCAACAATACGGACATGGTGTAACTACTTTCGCATTTGCTGATGACCTCGCTATGCTGGTGGTGCACAGTGTACACGCGACTAATCTTAGGTGCATAGTGTATACGCGACCAACTCGAGGGATGAATGAAAATGCATTGCCTAGAACTAGCTACGGGTAAGAACGTTCTTAAGAGACCAAGGTAAAGGGATGGTATAACATTTAAATTTGCAGGAAAGATTGTGGTTTCAAAGAATTGCGTGAAATCAAATCTGAATCACAACGGAAGGGGGGGGGGGAGCACGTACTCAAAGAGCTGTGGTGAGATCCGCCGCGTTGTGGGGCGAAAATTGAGAGGAGAGGAGGAGAACCCTTCATATTGTTGCCATCGATCGTTATTTCGGTGGCGCCTGTCTGGGTTACTGCAGTATCAAAGGCGTACAGAAGGCAGCTCAATCGAGCAAGTCGGAAAAGTCTGTTAAGGGTGGCATGTGCATACAGAATAGTCTCTGCTGAAGCGTTGGGAGTTATCACCAAGGGTATTCCGATTCACGTGCTAGGGACGGAAAGGAGAAGAGTAACGAGTGAAGAAACTAAGACCTAGCAATAGAACGTTTCAAAAAAGAAGAAAGGGAGAGAAAATGACAAACGATTTTACTGTAAAAAATCAGACACTGTCTCATACACTCTTCTGGTATGTGGTAGATGGATAGCAGAGTGGAGCCTACTGGAGAGAGAGTTGGAAAATAGAGAGCAATCAGTCATAAGTCGCAAGGCAGTTCAGCCCGTTTAGATATGTGAAGAGGACGTTGGAGAGGAACAAGAAAAAAAGCGACCCGAAGGAAGGCAAGGGTGCCCAGGAACAAGCAAGAAGAAAGTCAGAACGAGATGGGGCGAGATTGAACATGAACAGGGAGATACAGAGGAATAGAAAGATTCAGTCGTAGTAAAAAAGTGCAAGATGCGTAAAAATTGTGCGTGAATAAGAAATCAGGTGAATGCCGTGCCGACGGTGTCCTAATCAGGGGGGTCCAGCCAGCAATTTATGGTTTTTTAGCAGGTAGGTCTCTGGCATTGACGGCGATAGTGTCCGAGCACACCCTGCGTGGACTCGGATATCATCGTGGCCACGCTGGAGAGATCCTGCGTAACCGAGGCTGGAATGCAGTTCCGCCTACCATCTATGGCCGAGGTATGTTTCGAACATTTTGACCACCCCCTTTCATAAAAGACGAAAAAACAGGCTTCAGGACAAAAGACTAATTGCATACTATAAAGACATTAATTGAAAAATGCATCGAGTACAACATATCACTGGTTTTTGCATTTTTTTATTACGGGAAGGTTTGGGATTCAGTAGAGTTACAGTAGATTCAGTTATACTGCAAACACTAAAAGAAAGACGAATAGATTAGTGGTACACGCCACAATATAAAAACATTTATGAAAAGTTTACATCAAATATGCACTACCCGAAGAAAGAAAAAAATTAGCTTAGGCTAGATAGACAATATAGGCATCAATATAGATGGAGAAAGATTCAACCATATTCACTTAATCTCTGTCTGAGAAAGTAGGATTTAAAATACACTTTGAGAAAACTAAATTTATAACAAATTACGAAATGAGCGGAAATATAACTCGGGGACGACCACCGACTAGATGGATCGATGGCATGAAAAACGTAACGGGAAACTAGCTAGAAGCGACCCAGTGTAAAGAACATTGGAAGAAATGAGGAAGGCTTATGTCCAGCAGTGGATGCAATTGGCTAAATGATGATGATGATGACTGCGATAGAAACATGATTGCCTATGCTTCTTTAGAAACGACAGGAAGAAGATTCTTATTATTATTAGTTATGATTTGAATTAATCAATTTCATTAAGGTATTCTCTCAATTTAACTCGAGGTATAAGTTTGTATTCATATACACACCGCAAACTTGTCGTATTTCAAAGTGACCTACATCGACGTTTTCTAAAAATACCTTCGACATATGTAGTATCGAGATTCCCTTTGCATTTTAATAGCTAATAATAGTATACAATCTTTTTACAGTAAACAATTTTTCATGGTATCTGACAGGTATTTCTTAAATGTATGTCGAAAATCGCGTACCTCGGAGTTAATGACTCTTGAGATGGTTATTTAATATCTGAAATTTGTTTCCGTGCCACTCCCACCGATGTTTTAGAAGTGTTTGCTTCATAAAAACGCCTAACAGTAGCGTAGATAATAGCGCAAGAAGATGAACCTACACTTTTATTGGGATTCAGTTCCGTAATCTCTACGTTTCTAAAGATATCCTGCAAATAAATATAATTATATAGCACACATACCAAAAAAAATTCAATATTGCTCGCTATACGGTGCTCGCAAAGAATACGAGGTAAATCAAAAGCGTTTATAGAATGTGTTCATAATATATTTTACATGGACATAATTCTTCTTTTTCAAGAGCAGTCTGCGACGAAGGACGGCAATCATCATAGCTATTCGCACTTTAGAGATGACATCGTACCACTTTCTCAAGTTACGCAACCATGATATTCTACGTCTCTCTACGGTTCTCTTTTCTTGGATCTTTACCTGCATAATCAGTTGGCGCAAGGTGGCATATTAAATTGATCCTTTTTGATTATAGTTGAAATTTCCACTTCTTTATTCATCGTCTCTTATTCATTCAACCTCTTTGTTTGTGGCATGTTCTTTTAACAATATTTTCAGAATTTTTCTATACACCCTAACTCGAATGATTCCATTTTTTCATTGATGTCACATTCAAGGTCCAAACTTCTATTCCATAAAACAGAAGAATCTCGTCAACCTAACTCTCAGCTCCCACTTTAAATCTCTTATGCACAGCACTCATCTTTATTTTGTTGAAGTTTGTCCGAGCCTTTTCCTGGAAGTAGTCATTGTTCCCAGATATGAATATTTTTTTAGTCATTCGACATTAGACAATTTCGTTTTCATGCCACTTGATACCAATCTCTAAAGATCTTCAACATTTTCCGCTGTAATGACAGTGTTATCCGCATATCTAATGCTGTTATTGGAAAATTCGTTTACTTTTATTCCAGCTGTTTCACTCTCAAGAATAATATCCTTTAAGATTTCTTAAATTAAAAGCATTAAAAGCGTTTAAAGGCATTAAAAGAATTTTCGATAATACTCATCCCTGTCTTACCCCACGTCTAATTTCAATTTACTCTGACAGCTATTCGTACTTTTGATCGCTGCTTGTAGTATAATTCGATATGATTCTGAGGTCATTATAGTCTATCATCTTTAATTGTAGAACATTTATTAATTGCTCAAATATAAAACTTAATCGAATGCTTTATTATAGTCATTAAAACACGCATAGGTATCTTGATTGCCGTCCAGGAACCTTTGAATCAATACATTAAATTAAAAGAGAGCCTCGCTCCTAGACCCTTGCCAAACCCAAATTGTATTTCACTAATATCTATGCGCAGGTACATGACTTTTGGAAGAAATATAGGTTTTGCCTTGCGTCAGAGTTCTCTGTCGTACTGGGGAAACGGTCACAGATCAGTCTATCTTATATTATATGTCTATGTTTTATTATGAACCTAACCTAACCTAACCTTCTACGACAACACATTTCGAATTCGAACGCTTCAATAAGCGTTAAGCGATCTTACTTTAAGTGACCAGGTCTCGCTACAGTATATTATTATTGACTATATGTAGCATTTTATGACGCGAATTTGGAGACTCAAAGGAGGTTCGCACCGACAAGGGTAGTTATTGAATTTGAAGTATTTCTAGTTATTGCTACTCGTATCTTCACTTCTTCGGCGCAGTTCCATTTACAGTTTAAGGTAACTCCAAGATATTTACATTCTAAAGCTCTGGAGAGATTAGGAAATGCCGAAAGGTCTCAATCTCTATGAAGGAAAAACCCGAATCTGCACTTCCACGTGGTAGAAGGTTGCAACATCAATGTTGATTGCTAACGCAGATAGGAACCGAATGATTGCCGATATAAGCAATCCCCTGCTTACCAACCAACGGCTTCGGGCGGATGAGTCGGTAGGTAGTAGGACAATCTTTTGTCCTGGAACTGAGAAAAAACGGCAGAAGAATACAGAAGTCAAGGGTAAACTACTGCATTAAACCTGTCTGTTGAACCGAACATACCAGGATCAGGAAGGAAGAACAGGCGTAATACCCGAAGATTGGTTGCTGTTCACGTTTATAACACTACTAAAGTCAGTACATGCGACAGAATGCTCCCAGTACAGAACAATTTCCTTAATAAGCCACACACTAGATATTCCTCAAAGTAATTCATGGAAGACTGTACAAAAAAAATAGAAGATATAGATGACACCCAGTTTGGATTCAGAGAAGGACTAGGAACGAGAGAGGCTCTGTTCGCTTTTAACGTTCTCGCGCAAAGACGACTAGATATGAAACAGGATCTCTATGTCTGCTTTACAGATTATCAAAAGGCTTTTGATAGAGTACGACATCAGAAACTCGTAAAACTGTTAAAAGAAAAGAATGTGGATAGTCGAGATATTATTGAGAGATTATTATCAATCTGTACTGGAATCAAAAAGTAAAGATTAGAATCGAAAACGTCGATGCAGAAACTGTAGAATCCAAAAGAGGTGTTAGACAGGCTTGCATGCTGTCCCCATTGTTATTCAACCTGTACAGCAAAGCTATTTTTAAGGAAGCAAGACATCAGAGGAACAACAGGGTATATCAATAAACGGAAAATTCTTGAACAACATAAGATTCGCAGAAGACACCGCTGTTTTTGCAGATAGTCTAGAAGCACTGCAACGTTTATTAAATAGATTACATCAAGTCAGTTTAAAATATGGACTACAAATGAACGTTAAGAAAACCAAGTGCATGATTATTTCTAAGCAACATACAGTAGGAAGGCTAGATATCGAGAGAAAACAAGTAGAAAGAGTGAATAATTACAAATATCTGGAAACCTGGGTAAACAAAAACAATGACCAAGGTAGAGAAAGAAGGACACACATTGAAATTGCAAGACTAGCATAAAAATGAAAACAATGTTTGTTAATCAAGACCTTCATCTGGAGCTGAGGATAAGATCCTTAAGATGCTACGTGTTCTCGACTTTGTTGTATGGAATGGAAAGCTGGACACTAAAAGCGGCTAATAAAAAGAAGTTGGAATTATTTGAGATGTGGTGCTGTAGAAGAATTTTGAAAATACCATGAACCCAACGAGTTACAAATGCAGAAGTGTTAAGAAGGCTACAAAAGGATTGCGAGGTCATAAAGCTCATCAAAGCAAAAAAGCTGGAATGTTTAGGCCATATTACCAGAGGTGCGAAATATCAGATATTAAGGCTCATAATGCGAGGTAAAATCAAGGTTAAAAGATCCAATAGGAAGAATTTCCTGGCTAAGAAACCTACGAGAGTGGTATAGTAGCAGCTCAGTAGATCTTTTCAGAGCAGCCGCCAATAAGGTACGGATAGCTGTGACAGATAGCCAACCTTCGATAGGAGAAGGAACTACAAGAACAAGATATTTAAATTTACCAACTCTGTCTATAAGTTGGTTGTTTATTTTCAACTGTGGTTTCATATGGGATTGTCTGCTGATTATTATTAATTTCTTTTTTGTGATAATATTGTTGAGACCATATGCCTCTTTCACTGTATTAATATTATTTATCTCTTGTAATTTTTCTATGATATCTACTATGATTGCTGTATCATTGGCATATCGCAAATTATTTATGGGAATTCCATTTATTTTGATATATTTTTCATTCTGCTGTGCCAGTTAAAAAATATTTTCTGCATAAATGTTCAACAGCAGAGGGGAGAGTATGCAGCCCTGTCTCAGGCCTTTACTTATTTCTAATTCTTGTGTATATAGACTGTTAGAGATCCCTAATTCTGCTCCAGCATACCTGTTGAATCATCCTCATATCTTTTCCATTAAGATCAATCTCCCTTAACGCCTGTATTAACACATCTTATATTGTCAAAAGCTTTTTGTTAATCGATAAAGCAAATAAAGACATCCCTTCTCTGGTCATAGCGTTTTTGCATGAATAACTGCATGCAAAAAAGTGCCTATCGTATTCCTAAACCATTTTTGAAACCAAACTGAGTGTCTTCCGTTCTCTCTTCACATTTATTTTAAATCCGCTTATGAATTTCTTTCAAAAATGCTTTGACTACGTGGCTCATTAAGCTGATAAGGCTATGATCTTTGCAGCGATCGGCCTTGTGCTTCTTTGGAATTGCTACGAAAGTTTACTTAAGCTAATCTTATGGTATTTTTCCCAATTTTTCTTCTTCTTCTAGTTTCATAACCGTTATCGATCGTTTGATATCATGTTGGTTACCATATTCGCTATTGTGACTTTATTGACAGCAGCTCTAAATAATGATGTAGTCTATTTTCCGTACCAATGTCTTAGATTTTTCAGCCATGATGTTCTTCTTTTACCAGGACCACGTTTACCTTGGATCTTTCCCTGAATGATCAGATATTTTTCAGGGTGTCTCATATTGTGACCGAAGTATTTCAGCTTGCGTCCCTTTATTATATTGACCAGTTGTGTTGTTTGGTTCAGCTCTGTCGAAGCGTTTAAGCATCGCCTCACTTAGGTTCCATGCTTCTACTCCCTACAGTAGTACTGGAAAAATATAGCAGTATGTCATTCGAACGCGAAGGTCAATGGTAAGATCGTGGCTGAAAAGTAAGTTCCTCATTTTTACAAAAGTGGCTCAGGCTTGTTCTATACGGCTTTTAATTTCTACGGTTGGATCCCAGCTGACATTGATATTTCTGCCGAGATTCTCTACTCTGTCCAGTACGGCATCTCCGACTTTTATACCGTCATTCTGTATATAGTTTTGTTTGCTAACTATCATATATTTAGTTTTTTTAACGTTTTAATCCAGACTGATCACATGTTTGTTTTATTTTGTTCATTCAAATTTGAAGGTCTTCTCCGCAACTACACAGCACTAAGGTATCGTCGGCATATCCAATATTATTTACGGTTACACCATTAACAACAATACCTTCTGTTGTCTCCATTAGGGCTTCCTTAAACATTCTTTTGAATACAAGTTAAAGAGTAAAGGCGATATTGTAAAGCCTTGTCTCACACTTCTTTTTATATTTATTTCTTGTTCAACTTTTATTCTTGCCACTTGATGTCGGTTTAGATTTGTAATTATTCGTAAATCTTTATCGTCCAATCCAGCTGTTTTCAATATTTCTAGAATTTTGGTATATCGGACCTTATCAACAGCTTTTTCAAAATCGATTGCATAGATGTATAAATTTTGATTTATATCTCTGCATCTCTGGATAAGAACTTGGTTACTGAACAGGGCACTCTCTCGTACCCAAGCCTCTCCTAAATCCGAATTGAGTATTGGTAATTCTCTAATATCGTGTATATTCTGCTATGTATAACTCGCAGCAAAATCTTCAAAACGTACGATATTAGACAATACTAGCGGACCAACTCGACATCGAGTTTTTTAAATGAAATTTTTATTTTATTTATTTTCATCAAATGTCGACATGGATATCATTTAGCAGTTAATTTTGCATGGTGATCACGAATGCGGTGTCAGATTTGCTCTATCTTGACGTTTTATGCGCGTTTCGGGTCACTTCCGGTGTCGGATGAAATCTGTTCAGATGAAATGTATCGTGTTTCTTTTCATATTCTTTAATTTCATTACATTCTTTACTATGAAATTTTGCTTTCGCATGTCTTATCTCCTGCCTGATTATTGAGTGGATCCTCTTGTATTCTTCTTCTTTCTAATGAAAGTATAATATACTATATTTAACAGCACGGATTTTATGTAAAAAGATCGTTGCAACACAAAGCTTTGTTAAAATATTGACAGATAACCCTATTCCCGTTGTAAACGATGCCAATCACGCCTCTGTGTTAACACAAAGTCATATCTATTTCAAATCCTAACAGTAAATCTATTCAAGATGGTCCCTGGTCAGAAAAAGTGTTGATGTACGTGAGCTAATCTGTGGCAGTAAGTTTCTTCTTTCCATAGACTTTTTTCGAACACTATAATCTTTTTAACAACTTTTTGGCGGGCCGTTTTCATCGCCTTCTGCATCGTTTTCTTTATTCTCGATGTTCGTCTTCGGTTTTTAGATGTTTTTAGTCACACGATGCCGTTAGATTGATAAACAATATTGCTTCATCGTTGAAGCTGCAGGTCGAGCAGGTGCGGCTCGGCGCCTTTCGAAGTATTAGTCAAATGTTGGCAAAATATTTTTTATGTATACAGCTGTATAGCTGTATAATAAGCTTATTCGCAATACTTTGTAAATAAATTCATATAAAAGGAGAAAAGTCTCATATATCAAAAGGATAATTATTAAAGGTCATCCAAGCAATAAAAACTAATAAACCTCCAGGTCCTGATAAGATACATTACAATTTTTTTTATCATAATATTTTATAATATAAAGATTCTCTACGGTTTTTATTCCTCAAGTAAATAATTTCTTTAAGGTATAATATGGTTATTATTTACAATTGACCACAATATTTTTATAAAACAATAAAATAAGTGAAAATAAAATATTTAAACTATTCTTAAAAGTATTGAATTTACCATAAATCTCAAATATCTTTAGTCCTTTTATCAGTTCCTTTCAATCTCCAAAACACCAATACATAAGCTAAAATAAGGATCTTTTAGGGGCTAAGATTTACAACTATTTTATTGCCAAGCCAGTTAAGGTGTGCTCAGAGGTAGATTTGCTCTTCACCAAAAACTATCTGGGTGGTCCCAGAAGTACCTGGCCTAACCTAGAGAGATCGATAGTTATTTGAAAAATATTACTGTATTAAAAACTAAAAAATCTATAAAGCACATGTTTTAAGTTTGAAGACGTCACGTTGCTTAGTATTTTTTTGGCAGCCATCAACAGTGAATTTGTTTATCGTTATGTAGTACAATACCTTTGTTTAAAAAGCCTTAGCCCAATCAATATAAAGCTAAACTGAATTCTGTGTAAGTCTGCTCCTTCGTTTACAACAGTCAGTTTAAACTAGCATCGCAGTGATTAACCAAATGAGGTGACGACTCCAGAAATGGTGAAGAAAATCCACGAAGTGGTACTGGATGACCATCGAGTTTTTTTATATCTTTAAAAAGAAGAAAAAAAATCTGCATACAGACGCCTGTGACTCACCCAAGTAGTGTTGGGTTTCTAATACCTAAAGAAGTTGTGCCAGAACGAGATGCCTGAAGGACTTGGACCTTTGACACTTCGTCCCGTCAGAAAACCAACTAAAAACCTCTTCTTTGTCACTCCAGACATCATAATGGAAGGGATGGTTAAGGCAAAACATCTCTCCTGATTCCTATTATTTCTCCCACACAGTCATCGGCAAAACTACATCCACACAAATCACCAAATACTTTCAACCCCCCGCCTTAGCGAGACTGCCATCTCTCGGATGAGTATCGACTAAAAGTGAGCAAGCTAGTAGACTTAAGAGGTATTTTCAAAAGTCCAGCATATCGCATATTAACTAAAAATTTGGACACGAGAAAGTTGTGTGAAAGATAGGTACCTCATTTGCCTACACTCGTATAAACACAGTGTTGTTAAGATTCTTTTACAACAATAAAGCAGAATTCTTGCGACGTTTCATAATCATTAATGAAAAATGGGTTCATCACTTCACACTCAAGACAAAAGAACAATTAAAAAGGGTAAACTGTCTTCAAAGAGCGTTTCATCTGCAGGTAAGTTCATGGCGTCGGTTTTTTGGGATGCTCGTGGAATAATTCTCTTTGAATATCTTAGAAAAGAAAAAACCTATTAACAGCAATTATTATGCGAACTTATTGCAATATTTGAGCAAACAATTTCAGCAAAACTGGCTGCATTTGGCTAAAAACAAAGTGTTTCATCAAGACAATGCACTAGCTCACAAATCCGTTGTTTTAATGGATAAAGTTCTTAAATTAAAGTTGGAGCTGCTAACTTCATGCACTCTGAACATCACTGAAAAATGTTTTTTTTTTCAATCAATTGTAACCAATAACAAAATCTTTGGCTATACAAATTTTTTAATAATTAGTACAAAAAAAACTTTTTTAAACAATATCCAGAGTTAGAATTGAAACGTCAAATTTAATCAATCGTCAATTTAACGATACCTAAAAAAGCCTTTTGATAAACAGAGAAAAATACCTTTTGATAGAACAAGATACCTTTTGTGACGATACCTAAAAAGCAAATGACTCTGAGATAGCGCGT
>NW_027314113.1:0-17568 GCF_040954645.1 Diabrotica undecimpunctata
TCTTCTAGGAGTTCACTTCTGTGGTTCTGATCTTCTTCTTCTTCAAGTGCCTTGTCCGTTGCGAACGTTGACTATCAACATGGCAATTCTGATCTTTTTTGCGGCGCTTCTGAATAGTTCGACCGATGTGAGCCCGAACCACTTCCGCAGATTTTGGAGACACGAGTGTCTTTTCCTGCCTGGCCCACGCTTACTGTCTTCTTTCCCCTGGACAATCAATTGCAGTAGACGGTACTTATCGTGTCTCAATATGTGGCCTAGACATTCAAGCTTTCTTTGTTTGATTGTTCTCATATCTTTCTCCTTTCCGATTCTTTGGGGTACCTCTATGTTGGTGACATGTTCGGTCCAGGATATACGAAGAATGCGTCGGTACACCCACATTTCGAATGCTTTTAGTTTTCTCGTGAGCGTTTCTGTCAGCGTCCAGGCCTCCACACCATATAGTAGGATCGGAAAAATGTAGCATTTAACTAGACGTAGTTTTAGGGAAGAGACAAACTTTTGCTTATAAGGAGCTTTCTCATATTGTTAAATGCTGCTCTAGCTCGTTCTATTCTCGCCTTAATTTCTGTGGTCTGTTTCCATTTTGCATTTACGTTGGTGCCAAGGTACACATAAGATTCTACATGGTCGACTAGTATGTTACTTATCCGTAATTGTCGAGCATGTTGTTGCTTTTTGCTTATCACCATCCACTTTGTCTTCTTGAAGTTCAGGCTCAGGCCGTATTCCTCACTAACTGAATAAACTTTTTCCATTACCTGTTTATTTTCATCTACATCTTTCCACCGTCTATGGTACTGGCAAGGATCACCGTGTCGTCGGCATATCTTATATTGTTCGTTAACTCGCCGTTTATTTTTATGCCCTTATTTGCATTTTCCATACATTTGTTAAATATTTCCTCGGAATAAAATGTGGTTCTGATCATCTTCTCGAATTTTTGACTTTAGCTCTCTGCCCTAGACATAATACTTTTAGCTATGGTATTATATATTAATCTTAATTCTTATGTGTTACCTTATGTATCCTTTTAATTCACTAACAGACCATTGGGATATGGTATCTTTTGGCAAGAAAACATTAGTCATTAGAGAAATATTTTATTTTAAATAGGTAATAATAGTAATCATAATAATGTATTATATTCATGATTATCTGCAGCAATACCTTGGTTAGTGCCGCCCAAAGCCTCTTAGTAGTATACAACATGTTCGGTGTCATACCCCATGCTACTGAGCAAATAATGGACATCAGTTTTCATATCATATATAATATGATGTTTAGAATTTTTCTGTCAGATGACGTTTAATATTTTTAATTTGCGTTCTGTTGACGACTATATATTCATACACAGGGACAAAGAACAAAATAATATCATACCAATTTTTCCATTTTTGTTCAAAAATAAACGCTTTGCTACATTGGTTTTGAACGGCCTGTTAGTTTTATCCATAGTTTTTGTTACTTTTTGCCATGACATCCAATTATAGTCCTAGTAGTTAACAAGTCTCAACTGTTCAAACGATATCGTCGTATTCTTCAGAAAAAAAAATGATTTTAAATAAAGTGAACGATCCGTAGGCATGTACAAATATCTACGCAATGGAAAATTCCGGAAGGTTGGGGTCACACAAACGTAACTATTTTTTTATTTTCGGTATTTTTGTGTACAGACCTATCAATCTTTAGCCTATTTAAGAGTCACATTAACGTATATCTACTTGGCTTGAATTCTGATTTCCGCATGTGTATCTACGTATAACTTTCAACTTATTTAAAGAAACGTAAGTGTAACGGGTGATACGACTTGGTGTCATGAACAAAATGAGGCAAAAAGTTTATTGAGTCACAGAACCGTAACAGCTGTTACAGTGCTGTGTGTTAAAAGATTATATTATATATATATATATATATATATATATATATATATATATATATATATATATATATATATATATATATATATATATATATATATATATTTGTAGACATACGTAAAGGTGCGAGGTTCCTACAGCCTCTGCCGCTTCTCGCATTTCGGCCGCCATCGTTTTCTGTCCATTTATTCGTCTTCTTTGATGGCTCTATATCTCATTATGTACCGTACCTTTTCTTCCCGGGCAACTGAAGGCCTTCCTCTTCTTCTTCTTTGTTGTGGTATGTAATTTAAAGCTTTCTTTGACCATCTATCTTCATTCATTCGTTTCACGTGACCATGCCACACTAGTTGTCTCGTTTCAATTCTGTCTACACTGGAATATACAGTATTTGTCCTTCTTCTAATATCTTTATTCCTGATATAATATTTTTTGGATACACCACACGCTCTTCTTAGAAAATCCATTTCTACTACTTCTATTCTTTTTCTATCTTTTTTCGTGATCTGCCAAACTTCTGCCCCATAAGTCATAATAGGCTCTACCAAGGTTCGTAGATTGTCAATTTTGTTTCTTGTCTTATATCTTTAATAGAGAGTTTAGAATGAATGTATATGATTATGTTTAGTAATAACCATAATAGAGAGTTTAGAATGTTTACTGCTTTTTTTCCCTGCTGCGTTCTGTTTTCGATATCTCTTTTGGTAGTACCTTCTTTAGATATTATAGATCCGAGATATTTATATTTATATATAAACAAAGAAAGATTGAAAATTGAAAGTTGAAAGATTAACAGCAAAAAATTATTCTTAAGGCGGTGTCCAATATCAAATCTTCATAATTCATATCCGAAATTGGACAGTATAATTTTATCACCCAGTAGACCGAATGAATCTATTTGTTATTAAATACACACACGTAGTTAATTAGGTTATATACACATTTGGTCAATTATAAATAATAATTTGGACATCAGTCAAAAGTACTGACAAAGTTAAACAATTTACATAAATTAAATACACATATCACGCTAGGTACGCGAAAAATATTGACCCAAATAGAATTTATATAAAACTAATATCTCTTGACTAGAGAAGCATTCAATCAATATTCACTCAACGAACATATAGTCTTCAACGATCAACTTCATCAGTCTCTACTCAAAGTAATCCCGGGTCTACACCCATAGTGTACGTCTCAACAATAAACTCTGCTACTATTATTTGGTGTTTCCATTACAACAGAACGAACATCTTCACTGAGCCAACGAAGGGAATTTGTTCATGGTCCTATCGAGAAACAGAATACTTCAAGGAAGTTTGAGAGAGCCTATACAGTCCACGCCAGCAACACCCTCAGTAGCAGAGAGAGACCACTAGACCCGGGAGAACGAGAGCAGTACCAAAGTCGAGAGCCATACTAGAGCCGAGAGCCGAGAGCAGTACCAGAGCCGAGAGCAGTACCAAAGCCGAGAGCCATACTAGAGCCGAGAGCGGTACCAGAGCCGAGAGCAGTACCAAAGCCGAGAGCCATACTAGAGCCGAGAGCAGTACCAAAGCCGAGAGCCATACTAGAGCCGCAGAGCAGCCAAAGGACAGGACCGATTGCAGAACCCACCAGAAGCGAGGGATCCTCAACGTCTAAGAACACAAAAAACCGTAAGTTTTTGAATAATTACAAAATCTTCCAACTTTACAATCTTACAATTTAACAAGTTTTTTTTTTTTTATTACAATTTAACAATTTAGAACAACTATCTCCACTCTATCAATCGTATAATAATGTACTTTAGAATGCATACCATTTAAATAATACAGAGAATTGATAAAACAAAAATAAACGTCATTCACAACTATAATTAACTAAACAGTAATTTTGTATGACAATTTGAAAAAAGAAACGTTCATACATATAGCTTGCTTTTAATTACAATTAAATATTTTATTTCGAAAAATTAAAATAATTACGTAGCAAATAATTTCATTTATTTTGATAACAATATATATATATATATATATATATATATATATATATATATATATATATATATATATATAATATATATATATATATATATATATATATATATATTATATATATATATGTATATATATATCATTATAAGAGTGTGTGGATTACATCTTGACCTACCTCTACCTACATCTTGAATGCAAAGAATAGCACAGCAGGCAAGGTCAAACTCATATTTCGCTAAATTGCACATTCCGATAGAAAAGAAAGTGTTATAATACAGGTATACTTATTTAATACATAACGTACATTTAGTATTGTCTAATATATTTACCGCTGAATGTAAAAATTTTAAAATAATCATGGAGAGTCTATACGTTAAGCAAGCGGAAATAGGAACAGAAATAGTGAAACTCGTTTCAAATACAAAAAAGGATTCCCAATCTCGGAAAAATCAACAATACATCCGGGATAGACAGGAAAAATTAGAAGAATATTGGGCAAAATTTTTAAATAACCACGAAAAGCTGCTAGAAGGGGTATAACGAAAGAAAAATATTTTGAAACAAAATACTATGATCAGGTATTTAAGACATACATTGAGGGGAAAACCCTGTTGGAAGAATATGGAAGGGTGCTGAAAAGAGGAAAAGCACCGAAAGTAAAGGAGATACAGATAAGAAAACAAAGAATCGAGGAATTATTACGGCCAGAAAATGAACAAGACTTGCAGGAGGATGAAGAATTGCAGTCAGAGTTAAGAGAATACATGGAAAAGGTGAATACACTAATGATTGAAGCAGCAGTAAATGAGGAACTGGACGCTACAGATATTGGAGAAGTAGAGAGAATAAATCATCTAAAGAGGAAAGTCAGGGAAGTTTTAAAGAAAATAAGGCCAGGAATGCAACGGCCAGAAAGCACACAGAGGAGGGACGGTGTGACATTGCCGCAGGTAAAAATCCCTGTGTATGAAGGCAGATATGAAACGTGGAGAACTTTCCACGATCTGTTTACTAAAGTAATACATGAAAACGACCAGTTATCAAACGCAGAAAAAATGCAGTACCTAAAAACTCAAGTAAGAGGGGAAGCCAACAGAATGATACAACACTTAAACATATCCGAGGCCAACTACGAAGTGGCCTGGAACATGCTAAAAGATAGGTATGAGAACCCAAGGATGATATTGTTTAAATTAATAGACAGGATGCTACTAGCGCAGGAAGTAAAGGAATCTTCTGCTAGAGCATTGAAATCACTACATGACACCTTCCACGAAAGTCTGGAAGCCATAGGAGGGTTAGGAACAGACACGGAAGCGTGGAGCCCATTGATAGCCCGAATTATCATAACGAAATGGGACAATGAAACTAGGAGGCTGTACGAAAACCACATTGGAGATAGTAGAGAGATACCGACGTACAAATCGACACAAACATTCTTACAGCGAAGATTTCAGACACTGAAACTGCTGGAGTCAGAAAAAAGACAAGAGAAGCAAGGAGGATCTCTTAGGAAACCAAGAACACATTGCGTGATATGCAACGGAGATCACGGAGTACCGAACTGCAGAGAATTTCAGGAACTCAATGTAAGAGACCGGAACAGGATGATAAAAGAAAAAGGATTGTGTACAAACTGCCTAGCACATAAAAAAGAAAAACAATGTTATTCACAATATAGGTGCAGACACTGTGGCGGAGACCACCACCATATGTTGCATTATGAAAAAGGAAACACAAGCAACAAAAGAAACTCCAATGAAACGAAACGAGAACAAACACAAGAAAGAAATGGAAGAGATTCAAACAATAGAAGAAACGGGTACCAAGCTGATAGGTACAGAGGAGGAAATAATAATCCATACAACGCCAGAGAACAAAATAACGGAAGGCGAGAAAATACACAAGATACCAATGGGCCTAGGAATAGCAACGACCAGCAAAGAGGGCAGAATTCAGTAAACTGTGCAAGCCATAAGGAAGGTGAAGCATTACTAGCGACAGCTGTGGTACGCATAAGAGATGCGAAAGGAGATTCACACATAATGAGAGCACTAATCGACCAAGGGTCACAATGCGCATTTATAACGGAACAAGCTGCGACGACGCTAGGAACAACAAGGAAGCCCATACAGGCGACCATATCCGGGATAGGCTCGTCAGGAGAAAAAACAGCCAACTGGAGTATGAAACTTTTAATCGAAACTCATTACGAAAGTGACTTCGAGATGGAAATAGAAGCACTAGTACTACCGAAGATAACAAGGAATTTACCGGAAAAGGATATAATTCTACCGGACTATAACGAGAAAAATGCAATACTGGCAGATCCAAGATATTACAAGGTAGGGAAGATAGACTTACTACTAGGAGTAAAAGAATACAGTTACATATTGACAGAAGGGATGCACAGAATAAGTAATGGACTCCTGAGTCAAAACACCAAACTAGGATGGATAGTTTCGGGAATAGCACGAGAAAGGGAGAATATAAAAGCAGAAGTATGCTGTATGATATCAAGACAAGAAATGGACGTACAAATAAAGAACTTCTGGGAATTAGAAGAAGTAAATCAGGATACAAGTTTCTCAGTGGAAGAACAAGAATGTGAAGAACTGTATCGACAGACTGTAAAAAGGAATGAAGAAGGGAGATACGAAGTAAAAATTCCGTTTAGGGAAGACGTCGCAAAGTTAGGAGAATCTAAACAGCAAGCATTCGCCAGATTGATGCAACTAGAAAGGAAGTTTGCAAAAGACAAACAGTTAGAAGCGAATTACAGACAATTCATGGAAGATTATGAAAACCAAGGTCATATGGTAATAGCAGAAAACCAGGGAGATGGGTACTACTTACCTCATCATCCAGTGAGAAAAGAGGACAGTACTACAACGAAAATAAGAGCCGTGTTTGACGCATCAAGCAAAAGCTCATCGGCAGTAAGCCTGAATGATATTATGCACACAGGGCCGAAATTACAACAAGACTTGACAAATATACTATTACGATGGAGATCCAATAAGGTAGCATACTCAGCGGATCTGGAAAAAATGTTTAGACAAATCAGAATGGCAGAAGAAGACCAAAAATATCAAAAAATTTTGTGGAGAAAGGACACAAAGGACCACATACAAGAGTATAACTTAACGACGGTGACATACGGCACGGCCGCAGCACCCTTTTTAGCGTTAAGAACAATACAACAATTACAAGAAGACGAAGGAGCGAGGTTCCCGTTGGCATCGAAAATTGTAAAAGAAAACATGTATGTAGACGATATACTAGGAGGAGCTGAGACAGTGCAGGAAGCAGAAACAGCCCAAAAGGAATTAATACAACTGTTCAGAAAAGGAGGTTTCACTCTTAGAAAATGGTTGAGCAACGAAGAAAAAATAATGGAGAACGTACCGGAGGATATGAGGAACGTAGACTCGAAGGCATTCAAACAAGAAGAAGTACGGAAAACGTTAGGAATACACTGGTCACCTAAAGAGGATATAATCACATTCAAAATAGGGATAACGACGGCAAAGAAAATAACGAAAAGACACGTACTGTCAGAAGTAGCAAAACTATACGACCCACTGGGATGGATAGCACCTGTAGTAATTCAGGCGAAAATGTTCATACAGGAATTATGGGAGCAAAAGACCAGTTGGGATAAAGAATTAACTAGCAACCAACAAAGCAGGTGGAATACATACCAGGCGCAATTAGTAAATCTGGAGAAAATAACATTGCCCAGGTGGAACAACTTAAGCAAGATAAACAGAGTAGAACTACATGGATTTGCAGATGCGTCTATGAAAGGATATGGAGCGGTAATCTACTCAAGGGTATTAGGCCCAGAAATTAAAACGAATCTAATGATAGCAAAATCGAAAGTCGCACCATTGAAAGGGAAAACGACGTTACCGAGGCTCGAGCTGTGTGCCGCGGTACTACTAGCAAATTTAATGAAGAAAACCCTACAAGCATTGAACAGGGAAAACATTGAGGTATATGCATGGTCGGACTCAACGATAACCCTGGCTTGGATAAGGGGATCATCAAAAAGGTGGAAAATGTTCGTCGCCAACAGAGTAGAGGAAATAAGACGCGTTATAGGACCGAAAAATTGGCATAAGGTAGATACAAAGGAAAATCCAGCGGACATCCTCTCACGTGGAAGTACCACATCAGAATTATTAGAAGCAGAGCTATGGTGGAAGGGACCAACTTGGCGGACTAGTAACAAAACTTTAACTCAGGAATCAGAAGAAATACCAGAGACAAATGAGGAGGAAGTCAAAACGAAAATAACGGTGCACACGACAACGATAAAGGAGGACATATGCGAGAGATTCTCAAATTTAGAAAGAATGAGAAGAGTACTTTCATATTGTAGGAGATTTGCAGACAAATGCAGAAAAAAGAAGGACAATGGACAAAGTCAGATTACAGTCCAAGAATTAGAGGAAACGCTATTAAAGGTGATAAAGCACACACAGCACGCCTACTTCAAACAAGAAATAAATAAGCTGGAGAAGAAACAGCAATTAGACAAGAAAAATAAATTAGCGTCATTGGTACCATTCCTGGATAGACAAGGAATTCTAAGAGTCACCGGAAGACTGAGACACACGAATCTAAAGTACGGAGAAAAACATCCGATAATTTTGCCAAAGGATAGTGCATTAACAAAGTTACTTATAACAGATAGTCACGCAAGAAATCTACATAGCGGATTACAACAAACACTACAGTACATAAAAAGGAAATACTGGATAATCAACGGCAGAAGAACCGTGAAAGATCATCTAGCAAAATGTTTAAGGTGCAGGAGGTATAAAAGCCAAGCAGCACAACAATTAATGGGAGATCTACCGAAAGACAGAGTGAACCCGAGTCATCCCTTTACTAACACAGGGATAGATTATGCCGGGCCAATAAAAATAAGTACCACGAGAGGCAGAGGACAGAGGAGCTATAAGGGCTACATCTCAGTATTTGTGTGTCTGTCAACGAAGGCAGTACACCTTGAGGTAGTAAGCGATATGTCTACGGATGCTTTCATCGCAGCGTTCAAGAGATTTACGGCACGCAGAGGACAGTGCAACAACGTATACAGCGATAACGGAACCACATTCGTAGGAACAGCAAATTTGTTGAAAAAAGAAAATCAAAAAATAGATGACGAGATAAAACAAGGATTACTGGCACTAGGTACCCAGTGGCATGTCATACCTGCATATGCACCACATTTCGGAGGATTATGGGAGAGCGCAGTGCGAATAATGAAATATCACTTGAAAAGAATCATCGGGGAAACAGTTCTAACATATGAAGAATTGAGTACGGTGCTGGCACAAATAGAAGCATGTATGAACTCGAGACCATTATGTGGGTCATCAGAAGACCCTGAAGGGAAAATAGCCCTGACACCAGCTCACTTCCTTATAGGGAGAGAAATTATATCACCAAATCGGGAAGAAGAGCTTACGACTTATTTGAAGATGCCGACGAGGTGGAGATTAGTGGAGAAAATAAAAAGAGACTTCTGGAAAATTTGGAAACAGGAATACCTGCACCAATTACAACAGAGAAATAGATGGCATAAGGCGCACCCTAACATAAAAGAAGAAGAAATAGTTATAATTAAAGAAGAGGATACACCTCCAGGCAGATGGCCATTAGCGAGGGTAACAGAAACACACCCTGGAGCGGAGGGATTAACCAGAGTAGTAACAGTGAGAAAGGCAAACGGGAAACTGACTAAAAGACCCATACATAAGCTAATACGACTGGAAGAAGAGAAACAGGAGAAGCCGAAAAAGGCAGCAGCACTAAGATGGAAGAAAATACTAGTAGCTATAATGTTTTTAACGATGTTAAAACCCATAAAGGCAGAACCGTATAAAATATATAATCCGGTACCAGGATTTTTCACAGAAGACCTTGGAGAGGTCGTCATAGACCGGGGAACATTTCGAATAAAGGTGTTACTCGAAAAAGGAAGAATTCGAACAGAGCACCAACTAATAGGAAATATGATACAAGGCGTACGAGAACTGTGTCATGAGATAAAAATCGTGAATTGTAAGGATATAATAGGGAAGTTAGAGGAAGGACAAAGAAAGGCGGAGTCAGTAAGCGAGGGTTGACAGTAGAAATAAAAGGAAGGGAAAGAAGAGGAATATTAGGAACAATATTAACCTCAGTATTTGGAGTCAATGACGAAGCCTACAGTAACATTGAAGCATTAGATAATAACCAAAAGGAGCTAATAAAGGAATCACAGCACCAGGCGAAGATAATGTTAGAAACAATAACATCAATCAATCACACAGAGAACAGGATAAACGAGCAAATGAACAAGTTTAACAAAGCACTAATCACAGGTCTACAAGAAATATCTAAAGGGCTTAACGAAGTAGAAGACAAAGCACAAAAACTAGAAACCGAAGTTATGGACTTCATAAACGAATATACTCAATTTTACGAGGGAATATTAAACCTTCACTATAACCACGGACACTTCATTGATATAGTGAAACCGGTGAAATAACCAAATTAATAGGGAAAGCAGGGCAGATACTGCCTCAAGGGGTCGAAATACGACGACAACCCATTATAGAAACAGAAGTCAGTCATGACGACAGATATATAACAGTCATTGGCTACTTCATAGTGACAGGGAAAAATAAGTACAGCATGCTCAAAGTCACGGCCATACCACTTAACGTTGAGGGGTCGGTGTTGCGCACATTTGTCGCCCCAAGGAATCTACTGGTCGTAGATTATAACACACTGCACTACTTCGAATTGACCACGGAAGATAGAGAAAGGTGCTTACTGTTGACAAAGGCGCAGATAGCGTGCTCACCAACGGCTATAAGAAACATGGATACCCAACCAAACTGCATACTAGAAGAAATTTATGAGCGATCTAAGAATAGCACATGTCCAGTGGTAGCCAGGACAATACAGACAGCTCAATGGAGTAAGATGGGTACTCCCAACCTCTGGCTAGTTATCACGCCAGTCACGATACACATATCCATTATTTGCGATGGAAATCCGAGCGAAAGAGTACTGGAACGAGTCACATTCCTGAAGCTTTCACCCAAATGTATCGCCCAAACGAAAAATATTACATTACTCCCCACTAGCAGTGGGGTGGACAGAGCAGTGACGAGTTACCTGAAGTCGCCAATCACTCCCGTGGCTTAACTGGTGGCGAGGACACCCGCAAGTTTAACACGCCTCTAAACACCTACCTTGACATACCAGGAGGAGAGCTACGTCATGTGTTACTTGAGGAGGAGAGTCTGGAACAAGAAATGACGCATACGCAGTGCGATCGATTCACGAATCTAATTGGCATTATTTTGTGGCCACCGGGATCATTACTATAATGGTAATAATTGGGATACTCACGTTATGGAAGTACCGTCCTGTTGCACGACTATGTCGTTCAGGGAATCCACAAACTCAGACTAACGAACAGGAAGTACCTGTATTAGTTAGTAATCGGCACAACAATGTACGGTCGACTTCCCAAGTTGACATCCCACTTTCCACATTTCATCCAATTGCCCTAATTTTAATCTAGAGATAGAGTCGGACATTGATAGCTAGGGTACGGTTGGAAGATTATTGATTATTCTTAAACTATTTATAATTTATCATGTTTGAATTTACTATGTTATGTAATACTTATATGTAAACTTTGAGTATTGACACTTGGGCCAGATTGCCCGATTCCGCAGTATGTCCAATATCAAATCTTCATAATTCATATCCGAAATTGGACAGTATAATTTTATCACCCAGTAGACCGAATGAATCTATTTGTTTTTAAATACACACACGTAGTTAATTAGGTTATATACACATTTGGTTAATTATAAATAATAATTTGGACATCAGTCAAAAGTACTGACAAAGTTAAACAATTTACATAAATTAAATACACATATCACGCTAGGTACGCGAAAAATATTGACCCAAATAGAATTTATATAAAACTAATATCTCTTGACTAGAGAAGCATTCAATCAATATTCACTCAACGAACATATAGTCTTCAACGATCAACTTCATCAGTCTCTACTCAAAGTAATCCCGGGTCTACACCCATAGTGTACGTCTCAACAATAAACTCTGCTACTATTATTTGGTGTTTCCATTAAAACAGAACGAACATCTTCACTGAGCCAACGAAGGGAATTTGTTCAGGCGGACTCCCACTACGCATGTATTTGCCAAGTATACCAATATTTGCGTACTTGCCAAACACACCAAATTTGAACTCAATTTTAAGTATAGCGCTCCCATTATACCGGACTCCCACTACTCGTGTATTTGGCAAGTACACCAATATTTGCATGCTTGACAAATACACCAAGGTTTCAAATAAATTTCAAGTAAAGTGTTCCCACTACCAGTTTATTTAACAAGTACGCCAAAATACTGAGGTACTTGGCAAATACAGCAGCTTTTTCGCCTCTTGGCCTTCAGTATTTATTTCGTTTCCATCATAACTGCTTTGACTTGCGGCATTTTTATTGACAACCAGTGGGACTTCGCATGTGGCAAATAATTGTACAAGTAATGGTCAAGTGAACCACCCAGTATATGTCAAAAATAGTAAAGCGACAACATGGCAAATATAGGCAAGTGACAAATATTTGCCAAATACGCGAGTAGTGAGAACCGCCTTTACGTTAATGTAACGGTTATGTTTGAACAGGTTAATGTCATAGACATATATTATAAGATAGACTCATTGTTGCAATACCTACCAGCCCGTTCCCTCAGTGCGACACAGAAAACTGACGCAAAGCAGTCCCTGCGTTTCTTTCTAATTTGCCAAGTTTATCGACCACGTGACCTAAATGACCAATGAGAAAGTCACGTGGTCAAGAGGCATGACCCATTAGACAGAATCAGGAAATGTTTTGCGTCAGTTTGCTCTGTCGCACTGGGGAAACGCGACTAAATTTCAGCAGTGAGTCTATCTTGTATTATATATCTATGGTTAGTGTTGAGTTGTTGAGTTTTATTTAAAATCTAAAATTTTATTTTAAAGAATCTTGGAGTAGTCAATAAAATTATTAAAAATGACTGCAATATCGGCCAAGTACAATAATAACAGGGAATAATAACAATAAAGAAACTGTGCTTGATAAGAGGTTTTGTGGAAAAGTTGAACATACAGTAAATTGATCGGTCTGATAAGGAGAATACCACAATTAATCAAACGTCTGATTTAGATAAGCTGAGCTCTAATTAAAAAATAAGCTATACCGACTATAGGTATAATACGTGTCTTTCATTTTAATTGTCATGCATTGATTAATAACTCCAGCACGATTATGTAGGTACTTATGAAGGTGAAAATTTAGAAGTGAGACATCCGGAGATCTAAAACGAGGTGTTTCTATTTTTATTCAAATAATGAAAAAATTGCGGTATGCAAAGGATTTTTTTAAGACTTTTCGATATTTCCGAAACTTTTGTATGGAATATTTTAAAAACAAGATCTGAATAAAACATTGTTCTAACAGGTCTCAGAGAAAAGCACAGTACTGGATTAAAGCGCCCAGAAAATAATAAAAAAATCATAAGAGATCATATAAAATAATTTCATAGAGTGCCCTCAGCCTACTGCAGGAAAGACAGCAGCTATGATTATTTAGCTCCTGAGCTAAATATTTCAAGAATGTAGGACTTGTACACAAATAACTGCCTCCAGAAAGACATAGAGCCCGAAAAAGATTGATTATATCGTCGGTATACTGCGAAAACCAGGTAAATGTCGAAATACCGAAATCGAGAAAAAACGTTTTTAAGTTTAGTTTTTTATTGTGAATTAAGCAGTCAGCCTGTGTTTAATATTAGGTATTCTAGTGAAAGATGCATATATCTGAAATGATATTCTATCATTAGTTTGAAAAAGTTAAGGCACCTCTCTGACTAATCCTAAATTTAAGTTGGAAATGCTATCATTTACCTGGTTTTACCTGTAAATCTAAATAAATCAATTACTCTTCAAATAACATATTTAACACAAATATAATAAACTAAGTATAAAATATTTTCCAGTTTTGTGATCGAGATATGAGGCTTTTACTAGGTAATAGCAATGTTTTAAGGTATTAGTCGATATTTATGACATTTAACTGGTTTTCCCTGAAAATTTTGTTAACATCTGTGTGTAGTTATAGTTATTATTTATATGAATGATAGGCAGTTTTATAGAAAAAATCAAATTTATTTCGAATATAATAATAACAATATTATTATTATGAGGCTTCCTCGTCCGATTCGTCACTGAAAGCAGGCTCTGGCAAGATGTCTGTTACATCATTTCCCGTTTTCAAATTACGATATCACTTGTGATATTCCTCTGGTATCACTCCCTTATCCCATAGCTGTACCAAATCTCTCTTTTTTGCTATGCTAATTGGCAAATGTGCATCATAAAGTCGTTTAAGTTCTTTAAGATTGCTTGTATTAGTTGATAACTTGGCGTGCTTTTTTCTTTTTGACTGCCGTGCAGTATCAGTAAGGAAATAATTGAAGCTTGTTGACATGTCATAATTAAAATAGATTCTGTTTGTCCCTCCTTTCACCCATCTCATTATTTTTATCTTCAACCACATTATTTTTTCGCTGTTTTGGTCTTTTGTCCGGTTTTTAATTAAAGTATGTGACAAATTTTTTAAATCATAAAAGTCGTAGTATTTAACTTCTTTACATTTGTATGGTTCTATATATACTTTTTTATCATCAACCTTGATATTTTTAGTTCCTCTTGCATTTTGAAAAACAGACAAGTAATCTGGCATCGCATAGATAGATCTGTGTTTTTTAGCGGTTTCGATATTACTCTGCATAGAGTCAACTTCCATATAGGAATGTCCAGATTCTAAAAATTGTTCAATAATATTCAAATGGTCTATGTTTTGAACATCCCATAATAGTAAGGCTGCAATATGCTGATTACGATTATGTCTTCTGCAGGTATCAGAAAATAAACTTATTTCACTTACATATTCTGGAATACATTTTGATAAGTAGTGGAGTATACTGCTTCCTATTTCAGAACTTCCTTGTCTACCGTTAATTTCTGACCAGTCAAAACAGTAAGCTGCATTTGGTAATGCGGCTTCATATACACAAATTGTAGACACATAATTTTCGAGAATAATATAGTTTTCCAGTCAATCCACTTGGAATCTGTAGTACGGCCTGACTTCTCTGATATTCTAGCTGTTATGCAGATACGGATAAAAGAGCAAGCACACCGCCAAATAAAACAAGCAGTAAAACTCGAAAATCGTGAAGGCTCATATTGAGTCTTTCCAACCATGTTATATTCGCCAAAGTTCAAAGCGTAGATATTTTTTTAAGTATAAGAAAAATGTACCAACTTTTTATAAATGACTGTGAGCAGAAGAAACTTTTAGCGAAATTACATATCAAAGAATATTTTCTAACGACTAAATTTAAGCTTTTTTGTTGCAAAAAAAATCAAGTTTGTAATAAATATGATCTAATCCAACTGACAAATCTTTAAAGACATTACAGAGAACATCAGAGAAGAAAAGAAGTATGTAATTATAAAAAACAAATCTAATGAACAACGTTTTGTTTCAATTACTTTCGATCTACAGGCCGTTTCCAATGGATTGACTGGAAAACTAATTATTCTCGAAATTATGTGTCTACAATTTGTTGGAAGCTGCATTTGGTAATGCGGCTTCATATACACACAAATTGTAGACACATAATTTTTCGAGAATAATATAGTTTTCCAGTCAATCCACTTGGAATCTGTAGTACGGCCTGTAGATCGAAAGTAATTGAAACAAAATCCCGTTGTTCATTAGATCTTTTCTTATCATTTTGTTTTTATAATTACATACTTCTTTTCTTCTCTGATGTTCTCTGTAACTGTCTTCTAAATCCGATTTGTCAGTTGATTAGCCCTATCATATTTATTACAAACTAAACATTGATTTTTTTGCAACAAAAAAGCTTAAATTATAGTCGTTAGAAAATATTCTTTGATATGTAATTTCGCTAACACCTTCCAGTTTCTTCTGCTCACAGTCATTTATAAAAAGTTGGTACATTTTTCTTATACTTAAATTTTTGTCCAAATATCTACGCTTTGAACTTTGGCGAATATAATGTGGGCCCATGGTTGGAAAGACTCAATATGAGCCTTCACGATTTTTCGAGTTTTACTGCTTGTTTTATTTGGCGTGTATGCTTGCCTCTTTTATCCGTATCTGCATAACAGCCTAGAATATCAGTTTTTCTTACAACATCCTGTATTAACGACGCTGATATACAAAGTGTCTTACAAAAAAATTTCTCACATACCTGTATGTCTTGACCATTCAAAGAAAAGTAACACTTTTTGAAAATGCACGTGGTTTTTTAAACTTCAACGAACTGCAACGACTCTCTTTGGCTCCGTTTTAATACGTGCAATAAGAAAATGTTTCAGGCCTACATATTCTAACTTTCAATAATCACGACATAGTCTTTGTCTGTAATCTTCGCTGAAATAACTGGCACATTTGTAAAAGCACTCTGAACAATTAACTGGTTTTGGCAATTTTGCTGGTCTACGGTCTTTTTTTTATCTCATAAGGCAAACCCTCAGCACGCCTCCTTTTTGCGACCTTTATTACCCAATCTTTGGGGTTAACTTTTCTCCAACGTTTTAGTGGACGTACGTCTTTCCATACTTTGTCAAGAAGTAGATTTAATAAAGAACTAGCTATTTCAGTTGACACTAAATTGTTCGTGGGTGCACCTATTTCAGTATCCTTTTCTCATCATTTAGGCTATCAAAGACAGCTGTGTGTAAATCATATAGACTTCCTAGAGAGAGCGATCCCTCTTCACTTGGCTGATATGTGGGGTCTACATCTGAAAAGTCACTATCAAAAATGGATTCCATCATTGAAACTATATTGTTCTCAGAATCATCAAGAATTGAACTGCTGTCTTCAGTTATTCTATCTGTGTATGTGTTATAAAGATCATTTATGGTTTAGCTTAGTAACCATTTCTAAATTTTAACTCAACCCGTTTTCAGGTAGGATGAAGTAAGTGTACTTAAAGGTTTTTACTAGTCGATATGAAAGAGAAATTTAATAAATCATACACGTAAAATGTATTATGACACTTATCACCTTTTTACTAAATATGGTTTGCAGTAGTAGAAATATATTGTTGTCCGGCATAATAATATATGTGGCTTACTTTGTTTTACATGAAACAGAACTTTAATTTTATGGAAATAAGTAGCGATATATTGTTTTATTTGAAAACGAAAAGTTGATTAGGTGTAACTTATTTGTTTATTACACAAATTATCTGCTGAATGATAAGTCGTATCATTTATTGGGTTTTACTTGTATGTAGAGCGGAAAAAGCTGAGAATTTTGGTATACTTAACTCAATATTTTAAAATTTGTCATTTATCTGGTTTTCGCAGTATACCGACGATATAGGCAAATATTGAATGATAAGTTTCATTTAAAATTTCATTTACCTCATAAAGATATGTGTGACACTTGCTTTAAGTACACATCTGCATCATCTGCGAAAAAGCTCGAAATGCAGAGAGTTATAAAAAGCACATGAAAAAAAAAAAAAGCTAATAAATTTCATGCCCAATTCTAAACTCTGAGATAGCGCGT
>NW_027314114.1:0-17564 GCF_040954645.1 Diabrotica undecimpunctata
CGCGCTATCTCAGAGTTACTTTTCTTTAGGACATATGACATCATAGTACAATCAGCTTGGAAACCAAGAAGAGACGACTTAACTTCTCGATTTTTCTGGGGCAGAAACTCTAGAGGAACTTCTAGTCTGTTTTTTCTTACAGTGCCCAAATATGTTAGTTTTTTCTTTAATAAACTGTTGATTAATGTTAAACTGCTAAACCAGTTATCTGCGATATATAATATTATGACTGGTACCTGCGATAAGCTCTACCAACCCAAGAGTAATTTCGTTACTGGTATTTACAAATTTGTATGTTCCATGGACCTTCTAGCTGAGTTCCTACGTAAGTTTCCAAATTAAATGTATAAAACGTTTTTGCGTCTACCAGAGCAAATTTTTTATTGCCATATTTAACTGGCTTCGTTGGGATGTATTGCTTAAACGCACAACGTCCCCTAAATGCTAATAGTTGTTTTCAATTCACCAAAAATATTTCCAAAAGTTCTCTAGTAGGTGCAAGTTTATCAATTTCTCTTCGCTCTGTTCTTGTCTCCATATCATCGAACCGTAGACATCTTATGAGAAATCGAAACCTTTATTTTGTAAAACTTTAACATCAAAGATGCGATTATCAATACTGCTTTTAGTCAAGCCTACTACACTGATTAAATCGTGGAAAAATATTTGGCCCAACAATCCACTCCTTTCAATAAAAGTTAACAAAAATAATCCAATGACCAACCTGTGCAAGTTGTACTAGATGCTGCCCTTCAAATTGGTAACAATATGAATAATTCATCAGAATTAAGAGAAGCTTTACAATAGTGAATCTTAGATGTTATTCCCAATGCTGACTTAACAGATGAAGAAATAATTAAAGAAATGACAATGAAATAACCCAGGAAGCACAGGATGAAAAATCTTTCACTGTCAATTGTGATGATGCTAAATTTTAATGTTAAAGGTATAAGAACAAGCAATGACAGACTGCGCAAACACGAAGAAGCAAAATACAATCAAAGATTTCTTTAGTGTGAGCACAGTGTTTATTTACATACGTCCATAATTAATCTACCTTAGTTGCGGCATTTATTTATTAGTACGTATACTGTGTGTAAATTATAATTTACATACTTAATTTAATAGCTTTCATATTTCTTTTAATAAACATGTTTTAGTTAGCCGAAATAAGTGTTTCATTTGCATATCAATCTGGGTAGCATTTTACTCATAAAATTTAAGTATATTGTAGGCTACCGCTAGTAAAACAATGCCAAATATACAACTACTTTCGGTAATCCGAAACTACTATCCGAAATTACTTTTGTTAATTCGACACCCCTTTTATCTCATACCTGTCAGATTATCAAAGGATAACTTATATTTAAAAATGATTAAAAACATCGATTTTTTTCTACTTTCTTTGCTTATAACTTTAAAACAATAATACTAACAACAATAATAGTATATTACTTTATGAGGCGGAGAAGCATGACTTTTCTTGACGCGCCCGATATTACGCGCCGAACGAAGTGAGGCGTGTAATAGAGGGCAAGTCAAGAAAAGTCGCTTCTTTTCCGAATAAAGTATACTATTTTTTCTTCAAACGTAGCAATTTTCAACCATAAATAGTACAATTCATACGCTATTTTTACTCGAAATTAACTGTGACAATCAAAGTCGTCTAGATGTTAGAAATTAAAATAATTAAGTCGTCGGTGGGATTTGCGTCTCTCTGGTTACAGTTGTTTGACAGTTGTTTGCAATTATTAAAGACAGCTTATTGTTGCCAAGTCCGATAAGAACGATAATGCTCAAAAAATTTTAAACCCTCATGATTCTCTAACATCGGGAATGATTGCTGAAAGTTGTTCTCGACCATCAGTATCATCAACAATTACCAATGCGTATCAAGAGTCGGGAACATTTTTGCACGGTTTCAATTTTGAAAATGCCTCATTAACTAATTGTACTTTTAATATTACTATAAATAAAAATGATGTTTAATTGTTGTTAATGACATTTGTATTGTTTTGTATTGTTGCTTTGTGACATGTTTCATATTGTTGTCATGACAACATTTTTCCCTCCGCCGTAAAGAAATGGGAAAAAAAAACTGCTGCCGGCGGAGACATCAAACTTTGACAGGATCAAGTTAGATAAGTAATGTCATCATTATTTGACGTTTGAAGAAAAATTTTTTTATAATATACCGCTGGTTGAAAATGTTTTAATTTATTACCGTTGCTGCAAACTAACAATAAATACAAAAAAATGGAAGATGAGCAATTTTTGTTTAAGGTTTTTAAACCAATTAAATTACACGTAACACCTTCATAATTCATCGTAAAAATCTATGTAATATAATAAAACAATACACCAAATTTCATTAAAATCGATGTAACAGATTTCGCATAATAATTTTGCTTTTTTTTAATTGATTTTTTTTTTAAATCTTGCACACAAGTTTATGTATATGGACAGCAAGTGACCATATACATAAACTTTCCAAAATCGAATTTGTATAATTATTGATAATATTGTGACATCTATCGAAGTTAAGATATGTGATCAATAAAGCACCTCACATAATTCATCATCAACACACCTTATTTATATTACGCCGATTTCATAAGGCCATTACCGGCAAACCAATTGTTACACGTTTGCAGCCACTAATTAACCGAGCTAGCGGAGTCCATTGAGCAGTTGTGTGCGATTTTATCAACTTCGGGTCCAGCCAAGTTAATACAGAGGTCTTCAATTAACAAAGCTAACCATGATTAATGGATCAATTCGAAACAATAACTGATACAATACCTGGATAGGTCAGCAAAATGCGGTGATTAGTGTTTATTATCGTTAAGAAAAAGGATGTGCAACGGTGGTGGGTAATTATGATAAACGGAGGATATCCTCTCGGCTATTGTATTGAATGGATTTAATTTGTATATGTACGTTTAGTGATGGATATATAAGAATTTAAAAGTCGGCAAACATTCTAGTTAGATGTTGTGTAAAAATAGCTTAAGTATTTGCAGGGAGTTGGAGCGTTTTGATTTTTATTATGTTTTGTTTTGGCATGTCTCCTGGAAGCTCATTTACAACGAGCAACAACCTCAAAAATAATAACTAATATAGGGGTTTTCAAGTCTCGAAAATGTTAACTCGTTAACTTTAGAGAAAAAAGAAAAGTCCTTTTTTGTTTAAAATGACACAAAAACCTAAAAACATGTTTTTCAGTGCAAAAGAATTTTGGAATTTGTTTTAAAAAATTGTTTAAACAATTTTTGCTCAAAAATTTCGCCCATAATCTTTTTTTTTTTTCAACAAGAATCCGCAAAGAAACCGAATCAGAAACATTTTTCCTACAGGAGCGCTCTCACTCTATAACTATCAAGCGATTAAAACTATGTAAAACTAAATTAACATCTTTAAATATCAATAAATGCCAAAACATTGGAATAAAGACGAAGAAGAGAAGAGTTAAATAAAAAGATTACTGACAGAATTAGAAGTACCAATATCTTTAAATCAACTTATCTGTTTGTTTATTAAAACTTTTTTTTTAAACATTAGTTTATCTATCAGTCAGAATACAAACCAAAATATTACTTCACATAGTGTTTACATTGTTTTTGCAAAAACGCATATGCACAAAACAAATGGTTATCGACGTATCGAAAAAAAACGACAAAAATTGATTTGGATGCATTTTGCTGTAAAAGCGCCCGACCATTCTCGGAACTATTATGTCAAAACGGACGAACTGATCACTCGAACGGAAGAATCTTTTCAACGATGTTTTCATTGTATCTTTTAATTACAGATAGCTGTTCGGCCATGTAAGCCATTTTAGTAAAAGAAATAGGTTTTGCAACTTTTCCTTTTTATTTTTCTAATGATATTCTTTTCAGTGTTCCTCACTAGTTTGTTATTTATTAAAGTTTCCTTGTACTTTAGGGAAGTATGTTATCTTTGGGATTTTGATTAATGTAGGTTTTATTTGTATGTACCGCTTCTTCTTCTTTGCTTTTTCTTCTTCTTCACTGTAATGATTTCGCTTTATTCCATCTTTACAAGAATATTATTGAAAATAATTTTCAATGTCTTGGCATTCTAGATCTCTCTTGTCATTATATAAAAACTTGGTTATTTCCCTCCATTTTTTTTGGTTTCTTGCTTTCTCTCTACAATTTCTCATGCCTATTTTTTATTTTCTTCCTTTACTGCTTCCAAGCATTTCTTCATTAAACGTTCTCTTCTTTTCTTTTTCATTTCTTCCTTCTTCAGTGTTGTTTTAACATTTCGGTTCTCTGGCATTCGTATAATGTCATCTAGCTCTTTGGGCTCGTATTTTTGCCGTAATTGCTTGTTTTTAATAGATCCTTATTATTTCTTGATTTGTTTGTCTTCTCCAAATATTCTCTCCAGTTTGGGTATTCTCTTTATTTGTTTGTAATTTTACCCTGTTTATTCTTGCCAAAGCATTTCTACATTCTTCATCGAACCAGTCTTGCCGTCTTTTTATATGCTTTCTTTCTATATACTTTTCCGCTGCTTTCCACATGGTGGTCTCTATGGCTGCCACTCTTCTTATATATCCTGTTTGACTGGATGCTCTAGTTTTTTTTTATTTCTTTCTCCAGTCTGTTTATAACCTGCTTTTCTTAAAGGTGCTCTAATTAATAATTTAATCTATCTCTAACAGATGTTGGAATTTTTGGTAGCTCTTGCCATTATGTGGGAGAAATAATTTTTAAGACTAAATCTTTTTTCGAAAGAGTAATCAAATCTAGATCATTTTATAGAACGACATTCTCTTCTACCTCACATCTTCTACGAATTTTGCTATGGGCCAAGAAGGCAAAGTACGTATTGGAATTAACGAGAAAGTATTGGTCAACATCTGAATTTATTCATGAGCAGAAAAATTTATACTCGAGGTCATAATAATGCATTGTGTGGTCCTCGCATGTGCATCTATCGTAGTTTGCAAGTTATACCAAGTTTTTATTAATTGTCTCAAAACCCGAAATGATGGCCGCAATTTCTGTAAGTGCTGAATCAGAATTCGTCGTCAATTTTTCTCGATCTATGGATGGACCGAAGAACAATCGGACGAATGGACGGACGGATGGACGGACAAAATCACATATTCTATGGTATTGAAATTTGGTTATCGTATAATTCAAACATCCAATAACTTTTAAACTATTACTCGTACATGAATTTTTTTTAGTTCAAATTTAAAATTTTTACAACAAATAAGAAAATTATTTTACGACAATTTTCAACAAATTTGAGTTTTGAATTCACAGCTTATTTGATCATAACGATTAAACAAACGTAATAAGCGCTGTTTCAAAATTTGATGAAACAGATTTTTTTAGAAGGAATTCCCTTGTTTGTATTTGGTTTTCCGGTGAGTTCATTTTCAGCTTTGAAAATGCACTACGCCAGTTATTATTCCAATACTTTGCATTCTGTATAAAGGTGTAATTGGAAAATGCAAAACAACGCAAAAACCAACACAAAGCTTGCAGTTTGAAAAAGGCATTTTGTAGAAGACCAATCGAAAATATCTACTATACTAATTTTTTCCGAACCAAAAGTTTTTTTGTCGGCACGCCTAAATAAACACCACAAAGTTTTTCGAATTGGAAATTCTGGAACTGCATGCGAATGAAAAGCCGCGAAAAGGAAAAACACTCCATCAGTCATACTTTTTCATTTCTATTCATGTCAGACCGAGCTCCGCATTCATTTTCAAAGACTGATAAATTGAAATAACCTGAAATCTCTCTTACATGCAGATTTTGCCATTACTTTTTCATGGTTTTTGCATAAACGTTAAGTATGTTTCAATCGAAATATGGAACAAGAAAAGTTAAAGATTTCGCTAACATTCATTCCAAAAATAAAAAAGACTGGTTAATCACAGAACTAGTTGCATTGTTCCTCTAATAAATAATAAAAAAATGTATTAATTCCAAAACATTTAGAACATATATAAAGTCTCACAACATTTTTTGACATATTTATTAATTTTCCATTTGAATACATAAAAAATAAAAAAGTGCACCACTACCACTTCAATATATTTACTAAATATGGATATTTCATGAAATATAAATATTCCAGCTGACCGGATTTTAGCACAAATTTGGATTTTAGTAGTGAAAATAATTCCATCGTCAAATATTCAATATTCATAATAGAAGAACCCAACGCCAGCGGTTTTTATATGAATTATGTCAACAATTTTAACAAAACAAATTTCTGAAATAAACATTTTAGGTTTATTTAATGGAAAGTGCAGTTAAAATTTTAATTTGATGATAAAGCTGAATGGTATAGATTGTCCTAAAAAAATAATCAAAAAGTTTTTTAAATTCAATCGCAAACTTTTTAACCCTCATGTGAGTGGATGGAAAATTTTACGTGTTTGTTCAGGGGTTATTTAAGTATTTTACTAGGATGGATTGTTACTTCCAATAGCAGTGACGTAGACAGGATTTTATTTCAGGGGGTGTCCTCTCGTATAAGTTCACCCCGCTTTCTACAAAACGTTTAGAAATTCAATCCACCAGTGATTTGTTTAATTTTTTTAATAATTGTTTTTATATATTTTTTTTATAATTTGTTTTAATATATTTTTTGAGTAAGGAGTAGTTTGTCATTAACCAAAAAGTTTGCACAAAAAAATGATGACAATACAATGGTCCTGATAAAGTATTTTTGTAGATATTATTAATAAATATGTAGGCATATAAGAAACAGTATTCACATCCTTGGCCTACGCAATTATTAATATTCAATACAAGTTTCGTTATAGATTCTGAAACAAAATTTTGCGATGTTTTCGCCAGTTAACTCATACATAGGAATAATTCAAATAAAATCTTCTCGTACTTTTAGTTTAATACCCAGGAAATCAATATATCTAATACACAATAATTTTAAATTATTTTATTTTGTACTTCAGGACTAACATTTAGTTTGGGTTTTTTAAACTTTAACTAGACTTTAACCTGCGTCATGTATTAAGTTCTATGATGACAGTTTTGTTGTTTGACCCGGACTTTTTTTTAATACCCTAATTTAAAAGCTGAATTTTGTCAAGAATATTAATTTTGGGACCCTAAAAAAGACGCAACGAAAGTTTACCACTTTTACCCCTGGGCTTCTCCCTAAAATCCCCTCGTAGGGGGGTAAAAACTCAGAAAAATCGATTTACCAAGAATCCCTACGTGGTAGAAAAAAATATTTCAAATTAAAAATGTAGCTGAAATAATTTTAAACAAAAATGTTTATAAGATCTTTTTGTGTAAAATGAATCGTTCTCTCACAAATAATGCTTAAAGCGACCGTCGTTTTTGAATGTCAGTTATGCGGGCGAAATCAATGTTCAATAAAAGTTGTATCAGCGCGACGGTAAAAATTCCATATCTTTTAATTAAATGTTCTATCAACAAAAATCAAGATTAGCTTTAAAGTTATAGAGTTCAGCTCTTATAAAGGTTTTAAATAAATAAACGTATATAAATAATAAAGCCCAACCTTCAAAATCACATGAAATTTCTGTGTTAAGTTTTGGCAACAAATGTAAAGCATTTGAAATATGCCTAAACAATGCTGGATTTAAACTTTGACATAAAAAACTATCTCAAACGTTTAAAACTTTTTTTTTTCAATTATACCAGTACTGTAGCATTTATAAATTTCTTGGTATATATTGTGGTCCCCTCGTATAAGTTAAAGCGCCGAGAAAGGTTTTCAATCCTCTTTGCGTCGCCGAGTTGATTTACACATATTTTTAGAGTTTGTTTAAATATATCCCAGACGCATATTATTCTTTGGTATTTTCTTTGATTGTTAAGCCGCTCGATTCTGCGTTTCAAATAAATATTCCCGTTTAGTGTTTTGTTTATACCAAGTTGAGCAAATGAATTTAAAAGATAATTGCTCACTCTCGCTGAGGCGTTGTCAAGAGCAGTTGAGTTCAGCGTTAATCTCCAAATTGTACGTCTTTGTAATGTTTCTTGTTTTTCGTCCATTTACATGGAAAATATGTAGTGTACTGTGTCAGTTAATGGTTCAGTCACAGTTTTAAGTGAGGTTTTGAAAGATATCCACATGTTCCAGTTTCCTGTTTTTTAAGACGCCCAGTTTAAAGTTTGTATCTAGTGGCCCAATTTCAACCTCAAATGTGTATGTCCCTAACAAACCATTTCAAAATAACTCTTCATAGTATGGAGATGAATTTTTTTGCCTGGCAGAAAGTGCAAGCCCAGTTCTACCCTCATAAATTCCAGTGTAGTTTCCACCCGCAGAAATTTTAGTGAAATCAAGGTAACTTTTGTCTTGCAATTTTAAAGGAAAAATAAACTAGTTGTTGTAATCGTTATAATTTGGCACCTGTTGTTTGTCCATTTGTTCCAGAAGATTCATGTAAGTACCTCTTTGTTTCATTTTTGTAGTTGCCCCAATCCTATCCCCTTGCCATTCACTTATCCACAACCCAGCTAGTCCAAATAAACCCTGAGATCCTCTTTCGTTTATTTTGCTTGCCCTATCTTCACTCCAATAATTTTTGTCCCCAATTTTCAACCCCTTATAATAATACCCTATGTGGTATTCTGCATTTTTTATTTATATTTCAAATCCCCCATATTTGTTGCCACAAATCAAAATTGAAATTTAATGTCATAGGTTTTAAAGATGTATCTCTAAAAATGGAAATTTTACTACGACTGTTCAATGAAAGTGATCAATTCTATTGATCTCACGAGAATCGTAAAAAAGTCAAAAATCGCGCCACGTTTATTTATTTAGCACATTTATAACAACTGAGTTTATTCGCGGCAAAATACAAAAACTACATACGAAAACTGCACCCTTCAACTTCAAAACTCATCTTGATTATTGTCGATAGAATACTTGGATCAGAAGATATAGAATTTTTACCGTCGAGCTGATACAAATTTTATTAAACATTGCTTTCGCGCACGTAACTGACATTCAAAATCGACGGTCGCTTCAAGCGTTGTTTCTGAGAAAATGGATTATTCTACATAAAAAGTGTTGATACACATTTCAGCAAAATTTTTTATTTGAAAATTCTTGGCAAATCAATTTTTTTACTTTTTTACCCACACCCCCTCCCCACCCACAGAAGCCAGAGGGTAAATGTGGTAAACATTTTTGCATCTTTTTGAGATTCCAAAATTAATATTCCCAGCAAAATTCAGCTTGTTCGTATGATTTTTAGGGGGTGAACTCTCTGACGACTGGATTCGTACTGAATTCGTAAATTTTTTAAAAATTATTACTTTATTTTCCTATGTATATTTAAAAGATTTTTAAAAAAGAGTTATTTATAACTGCTCAGTGCTCATATAAAATACTATTTAAAAAGTTATTTAAATACTGTCGAAAACTAGCTTCTGAACACTACTTAAATTAGTTTAAATAAAAGGTTTTGTAAATATAACAAATAGTATTCGATTTTCATCTACACAGTAACTTTCAGACAAAGCAGAATATTTGTTTAATTTAAAATAAAATTGCCCAATTTAATAGTTTTTTTTACGTATTTATTCAATTTAAATATCAATAATATTTGATATAATATTTCCAGGGGGTGTCTAGGGACCTCCTGGCTACGTCAATGTACGATAGAGTTCTGCATGCCAAGAAAAGTCCTTAAGTTTGATTCAGTTGTGCTCACTTCCCAGAATTAGCGACCAAGATCGAGTCTGAAGAGCTCTCGCATCATATTAAGCTCCCATGGCTCTAGAAGGGATTTGTGTGTGTAAAAGTGTGTGGGTGTATGACTGTATAGAGAGAAGTTTGGTTATGGAATTAATCTATTAGATACAGATCGTAGTAACACTAATCACATTGTAGTGGATTCTATAATGTATCTGGATTATTATAGATGAAGTTGTTTACAGTAACAAGAGATATTTTTTCTACAACGGTACGCGAATTTGTTATCTTTTAAGTAATGAAATATTGTCACTAAATTTTAATCAAATGATTTAATTAAAATTCATTTATTTGAGCATTCAGCCTTAGATCACTTTAGTGTCAATAAAACTAGTAAAAAACGGAAAATTGTATAAACGGAGTCTTAAAAATTACCAAAAATGTATAAAGAGTGTAAGGAGCTTAATAGAATTTAAATTTTTTATTCTAGTCTTTGACCCTCATTAGAAGAAAATGTAAGATCTCTTATATTTTCTTCTTAAAACAAATACCCTTTAAAACTTAGTTATTTTCATCAGTTGAATAATTTAATAATTTGAATAATTTTCATCAGTTTTTTCAAAGATATAAGTCATAATTATTTATTACATTACTAATTTATTATTACAAATTTATTTATACACTTGGTTAGTAAAATATTTAATTACTTTTTGTTTTATCTTGCATTTATTAGACAGATAAGGATGATATAAATGAATTCAAAAATCAATTCAGTAGGGAAACATGGCAAGAAGTTCACCTAAAAACTTATGTTTATTGGGACTTTTTCATGTGTCAACTTCGAAAGAAACTATTTATTTTGGAATTTATTGTGTGACTTTTATTTTACATTTTCTGAGAAATTTGTAGATCCGTGTCCACCACCACTCATATCTCATCGTTTTCTTTACCATTTCTCCCACGGAAGCAAACATTTTGTAGTTACACTTTCTTTCGAACTTCTCCCTTTCATCCCCTTAACGCTCACACCCAAACATCGTGTGTGTCACAGTATCCGAGAGATCACAGTAAAAGCACCAATCAGACTGTTCCCCTTCTAAACCTAAAAAGGTAGCTGCGGAAACAGCCAATTCTTGTGAGTATTTGCGTCAGATAATAATCTTTTTCCACTCCGCCATATCACGGGTTACCTTCCACTCTTGCTGCCACTGACGGATTGAAAAAGCAGAATATTTGTTTAGTTTAAAATAAAATTGCCCAATTTAATAGTTTTTTACGTATTTATTCAATTTTAATATCAATAATATGTGATATAATATTTCCAGGGGGTGTCTAGGGACCTCCTGGCTACGTCAATGTACGATAGAGTTCTGCATGCCAAGAGAAGTTCTTAAGTTTGATTCAGTTGTGCTCACTTCTTAGAATTAGCGACCAAGATCGAGTCTGAAGAGCTCTCGCATCATATTAAGCTCCCATGGCTCTAGAAGGGATTTGTGTGTGTAAAAGTGTGTGGGTGTATGACTGTATAGAGAGAAGAAACTAATCTCTCGGCCAGTCTCATCTCAGTCATCTCTCGCTCTCCAATGTTTCGTGTCCTACGACTATAAATTCCTGGCCCTTTCATCTGCCAGCACATGTAACTTTAGTATGACAGTTTAAGAACAAAATTTTCGAATTTTTTTCGAAACTTTTGGCAGTTTGACAACCGGAAAGGGTGGAAACAATTAAAATTATAGCGTTATTTAAGGTCATACAATACTCAAAGATGTCGTAAATACTTGGTTTAAATTTCAGAAGGATCGGTCAAATATATTTTAAAAAATGGTGGTCGCAGTATCTCAAAATCTCATTTTTACATACTTCAACCACGATTTCTGAAAACTTATTTGATCAATCCTTCTAAATTCTGTCCAAGTATTGATTACATATTTGAGTATTACATAAACTAAAATAACTTAATAATTTTAATTTTTTTTCTACCTTTTTGGTTTTAAAAATTATTCTTTTTCAAAGGTGATCCTGAGCTAATGTCAAATTGTCAATTACTGTCAGTTTATTTTTGATACCTAAAATTGGTAAATAAGCAACGCTAAAATAACTTTTAACATTTTTTTATAAACATTAACTAAGTAATCACAAAGCAACAGCATGGATTTCTAGATACGTTTTTAACTTTAATCTATTGTCATTATTAGTCGACACATATTGGGACTCGCCGATTGGGATCTCCTGTGACCTACATAATTTAATATATATGTATATTTATTTGAAACAAAAATAAAATTTGACTAAGTAAAATATTTTTTTATCAAAAATACTAATATTACCTAAGTCTTATCCTAAAACCTTTTTGAAATGAAAAACTTTCAATATAAGCTTTCTTATTTGCATTTTCCCATAAAAGCTTTCACGTAAGCGAGCCAAAATTGGAAAGAAACTGTGTCGCCAAAGTTCCTGCTCAAAATCAAGACTTATTACGATTTTATCTCCACCGCGAATGAGAGAAACCTGCAACATAAACAAAATTCAACTTGTCAAGCCAGTAACCCATTTATCCATATATCGACTTACGCTTTTTAAGTTTGTTTCCCATCTCGATCATCTGCAATCCCTCGTTATCAACGTGGTCTATCGTGTCGAAGAGAGCAACATCGTCCTTAGACTTAGTTACAAGCTTTTTCAGCACAAGTCGGCAACGAAGAAAAATATCGCTCGGGAAATTTATGGCTAGTAGAAACGCTTAATGGCAAAAGCCGCTTCGTTTCGTGTTTGGGAGGTGAAATTCCGATGGAATATGCATGGGAGTGTGTGGATTACGCACAAGGCACGAAATACAGATTTTTTTCTTCGATGATTATTTACCACATTTAATGGCATTTTTTCGTAAATGTTTTATGTGCCAGATTAGCGACACATTATTCAAATGAGTCGTTTGCAGATTATCTGCAAAATTTGACCTTTTTTTGGAACAAAGACCGTTCAAGGTTACATTGTATTAGTAACTTTTAATAACGTGTTTTAAGTTTTATTTTTAACAGTTTTTTTCCTTATTACTTTGTTTTTTACATTAATACGGTAAACTATAGCAGCTCTTTATTTGTAACTAATACAAAGTTATCGAAAATATGTTATTGAATCAACCCTTTAAGTGGCCGACCTTGAATTGGAAGAAGTAATTAAAATTTAAATTTAGTTGACCCTAATTTTCAAAAATTAATTGATGGAAAAATAAAACAATCTAAATCACAGATTGTTTGACATTTTTTTTAAGCCCTTCCCTCTATTTGGATTGCCGAATATGGGCTTCTTCCAATTCTCGCCATTCGTCTTTGTTGTTTGTAAGACTTTTTTATATTGGTCCTGCATTTCTTTTAATATCGTCGCTCCAGCGCATTTGCGGTCTTACTCGTGGCCTTTTGGCTTCTTTATTCCATCGACCATTCTTAAGACGTTCTTATTATTTTATAAAATATAGCCCAATATATGAATATTCAACTATTTCTGCAAAATGAAGGTACTTTGAAAATGTAAACTTTTTGTTAATAATAACCACTTTCAACTAACTCAAATTTCCATTCTTAATTAATTTTTTGACGTGACAACGTCTTAAATTAGGTTGTGGCTCGGAGTCATTCATGAAAAAGTGTAACGCCCGCTCACGTCTGTTACGATGAGTCACCGAACGAGAGAGGCCCGCCGGACCGGCGAATGCCTTGCGTCTCTCTCCCACTCAAACATGATCGGTCCGCTGCGCGCGCAGACACTAGAGAATTAGGCGCGTTGAATCGGTGCGTGCTTGTGTCTCTGTTCTTTCTCGAGCGTTCTTGGCGTTCAAGACACATTACAGCAGAAACACTTCCTTTCATTTCATATTTTCTCCTATCATCGTCCTATCCTCAACAAAATCACTCAAATAGAAATTAGTTAAGTTTAAGTTTACATGTACAATGTTTTAGTAAACAAAATTATTTTCTATAGTTAAAATTTGTGCAATTCTTATTTTCATTCAATTCCTTGTTCCTATTGTGCAATTTAATAATATTCATATCAATAAATATTCTACCGAGAAAAAGACGTTGTCACGTAAAATCTTCGCCCGTAAAACCGACTTTACAGGTAACCGATTTTTTTTTTTGGTTTTTTCTAATTAATTTTAAACAGATTAAGGATATTATTTAATTGTGTATTTCAACACTTTATGGACTATACACCTTATTAACTACTGATAATGCTTTCACGTCTTACAAATTTAGTTTTTAATTATTCAGTAATTTATTTGTTAATAATTGTGGTCCGGTTATAGCTGAAAATATTATTTATCTTGACCATTTAATTGACAATCTCTAAATTTACCGTATTCATAATTTTCCACCAATGCCTCTGGATCTGGCACATCACGAGTCGTGATTTAAATGACTAATTTTAGGTACCTACACTATGCCAATATTTAAATTATGTAAATTTTTGAATAGGCGCTGTAATTAATTTCAGGTGACCAAACAAGGTGGTCGGAACGGTGTACAGATTGTCCTAAATAATTTTTTAAAATATGACAAATTTTTAATATTTGTTTTTATTAAAATATTTCCTCTTTGCGTATACTCATACCCTTTACACTCGTACTATTACAACTCAAGGAATTTGTTCCTTCGTTAATGAACTATCATTTTTGCAGGTTTTATATTTAACCCGTTAGTGCCCAGATTATTTTTTCGCAGTTTTTAATGTGATGCTAATTATCTTTTGGACCAGTTTTATTACAAAACATAAATGAATATAATAATAAATGACTTTACGCATACGGATTTATAAATCACTCAGTATATGCCAGTGGTGCTGCCGTCTTTCCAAAGTTTTCTTTCTATGATTAATATCAGAAGTTACAGATTTTTTCTTAAGCACCAGATTTTATAACCAAATCGTATGGGTTTGCTCTTAAAAATTGCTTGCAGCTATATTTACCCCTAGTACTTGACCATATTTTCGTCAAAAGCCTTACTTTTTTAGGAACAAAATTTTTTCTGAATCTGTCTTTTAACTTTATTTATTAATAACCGTATTTTCCATTTGGTTAAATCTGTTGTGTCTCATAGTTATTATATACAAGTTTCGTTTCTAGTGTCAAAACTTTCTCCCAATTGCTCCCAATACATACGCTTGCTGGGAAGATTATTATAACGACTAAGAATCAATATACCAATGAAACATTTCATTTCATCTGGCGAGACTCCTGGGTCGGATAGGTTCTTAAAAGTAGCATATTGGTTTGTTTTCTGTTACCAGGAATAAAATGATTTCTTCATATATGAACATTTCAAAAATATCAACAAACTGATTTGGTTTCAAACAGTGAATAATCTGACTCAGGAAATTGTTTCTCTCGTTATATGTGAAATCTCTCTACCACCCAATCCCGGGATTCAGAAACTTTTGGGTATATTATATAAACAGGTATAATATCGATATCGCTTGCCAAAGAAATGTTACCATCTGAATTTCTTCTCCTAGTATAATTACATCAGCAGTTCTAACTTCTGCATCGGCAAGTAAGCTGGCGTTTGCTCAAATTGTCAAATCTCCGCCCTCGTTCTCATCTCCAAAATCCTCATCCGTCAGAGTAGCCGGATTGGGTGGCGCTAAAGGATCTATTTAGATGCTTTGCCGTTACATAATCGTAACGCAAGGAAACTAATGGATGTTGTAATGATAAAAATTGAAAGCATAGTTTCTAAAGTTGTTGTTTCTAATAATATATAATTGATTTATATGTAATTGATGCTGGATCAAATGACACTTTACAAATATATCATGGACTTGTAGTCTAAATGGTATAGACATTGTTTAAATAGAACTAGTTAGCCAACGCAATGTATAAATTTGTTTGATTCTAATTGAGACAGTCACTAGATGTCACCTACTCTTTCTGTCTCAATAGATTATTAATATACCATTGTTAGTTTGATATACGTTATACTAGATGGTGCTATGTGAAAAAGTTAAAGACTAAACTTAAAGTCCATTTTTGATCCATTGAATTAAATTCACGCAGCGTTGCAATATTTCACTGACAATAGTAGCAACAGGTATATTTACAAATAAACATGTAAAAAAAAAACAGACCTTGAATCACTTAAGATATTCATTTAAAATAGAGTTATTACTATCAACTAGTAAATATCGTGTCAACTAAAATTGTACATAAACGTACTGTGGCTTCTAAATCTTCCTATATCTAAATAAGTTTAAAGAATTTAAATATTTTATTTTATTTGGAAGTGTATTACAAAAATTTGGTCCGGAAGGTAAGTAAAACATTTTTAATTCTGTGTATTTAAAACAAAAAACATTTGTCATGAGAAATGAACAAATTAGGTATTAGAAATAAATTTTAGCGGATAATACATACATTCGATAATATTTGAAAAAAGTGATTTTAAATTAAAATAATGTTCCTTCCATAATAAATAAATCGTTTTTTACAGATGGCTGGAAATATTTGTTGTTATTACAAATGTGGTTTATCATCATACAAAATTCATGGTTTAAGAATGTTCAGATTTCCGACAAAAAATCTTTCGGCTTGTCAAACATGGATATTACACTCTGGTAAGTAAATAGAAACTTTTTTTATATTCCTTTATTTTACACCGTTTCCGTTACGTAATTAACTTAAAAAAAATGTTTATTTTTTTTTTCATTCATCATTTGAATTTTTACGTTTTCGTTGGTATTATAATTATGATATAATAAACTTCGGAAAAACAAATTAGTGAATAAATATCAAGTTATCACATAAACAAAATATTAGATATTTAAATATGTATTTCTTTAGCTACCTATTTTTAGTTATTGTATTGAAAAGTAGAAATAAGTTCATCTTTATCGGAGAACTAATTTATACACCAGTCCATCTGTAAAAAAATCATTGATTACACGTAAAAATCTTATAAAGATATTTGAAGGTTCTAAAAGATATACGAGTGTTAGTTAATAATAAATCTGTGAAGACATACAGGTATTTTGGTTTGTTTTTGTTTAAACAGTTTTAAAAAGTGAGAGGTCATTCTTTTGCTTATAAAACGTTTTTTATCCAGTTTAGAGAAAATAGTTAAAATAAAAATTGTAGATCTCAAAAAGTTCTTCCTTTTGTGAGTTTCTAAATTAAAATATATAAAGAATTCACCAAAATTCACCAAAAACCCTTGATTTTGCAGAATTTATAAATTTTATAATTTTGTTTTTGCATAATGGTATGTAATGTAAACTAATAACAATAGTGACCATTTGTTTATCATGGAAAGCGATTATTTAAACAACTTTTTGTTGAGCTACCCCAGTTAAAAAAAATTATGTTTTACGTGCCACAGAAGCCAAGATATTGCAAATTTTACAAGCGGTATTTATTTTAAAAAAGTTCAAATCTAAAAAAAAAACGGAGCTCAGATGGTTCTCCATTCTACTTTTCCGAAGAGGTATTTTACGAGTACCATCATTTTAACGGGTTATAAATTTTTACTTCTTTACCGCATATGCCATCTCTAAGCTGGATCGCACAATTCAGATCTTTATTTAGAGTCCATTCAATTTTCATCTTTTACTGTTAATAGACAATGGAAGTATGATTTTAAGATAAAATGCTTTGGTTTTAAATATAAAATGCTCGCTTGGCTCGTAATGGCCATAGAAGATTTTTTTTTTAGGAAGTGTGTTTTTCATCAGTTTTTCATTAGCCTCTATATAAGTTTGTGGCATAAACGATATCAAAGATATAAATGTTTATAAACAGATTAAATAACCTATAACTATTTTGCTCTGATTGACATTTAGCGCACTGTAATAACTTATTAATTTACTCTGAGATAGCGCGT
>NW_027314115.1:0-17562 GCF_040954645.1 Diabrotica undecimpunctata
CGCGCTATCTCAGAGTGCATTTTTCTAATTCGGTTAATGGTGTTTTTACTTTAAGAGCGTAGGCGCAAAATTTCGGGCCAACGCTTTTTAAATGCATTCATTTTTTTCGAATCCTGAGAAAACTAATAAGTATTTTTGAATAATTTAAACGCAGAATGAAAAACTACATTATTACTGAGGGCCGAAAGTCCCTGAAAACTTCTATAATGTTTATTTTAATAAGTTACAGGGGTGAAAATGAAGAGAAAATTTAGTGTAATTTTTAATTTCAAATATCTCATTCAAAAACACTTTTTGACTTTCCGCCCTCAATAATAATGCAATCTTTTATTCTGCATTTAAATTGTTAGAAAATATTTATTAGTTTTCTCAGGATTCGAAAAAAAAAATGAATGCATTTAAAAAGCATTGGCCCGAAATTTTGCGCCTACGCTCTTAATATGGATTTGAACAATTGTTATTAAATTACTTTGAGCTATTTTCAATAGCTCAGATCAGACATATCTATATATCAATAGATATGTCCTGTTTGGCGTTATTGTATTTAATTTTATATTGTAAATTTTAATTGCAATTTAAAAGGGTAGCATTTTTACTGTCTGGATTATAATTCATTAAAAAAATAAGCTTGTTAAGAAAGAGCCAATAATAAGAATTTTAGGACGGCAGCAAGTGTGGAACTTTCCATTTAAATAATTTATAAACTAAACATAATTGGTAGCAAAAAACTTAGACAAGAGGCCAGACTTTTGATGTGTATTTACGATTTTAACACATTTACGAAAAATTGTTTGGTGGTGAGTTATTGGGTTTCCGGTAAAGACTATTTCAGACTTCAAAAACATAATTTCCCAAGTTTGCGTGTGTTCGACCAACGATGTGTAACGTGAGAGGGAGAGAGTAACCAGCCCATTTGTAACAATCAAGATAAAAGTTCTGATGAAGAGAGTAAGGATGTTGATAGGAGATGACGCACGTGGATCTTAATGGATGGAGAGAGCTTAGACATGCATAAGTCCTTAATTTCTAAGCATAGAGGGTTACGTTTCGTTTCGTATTGTTTTCTTTCTGTGAAAATAATATAAATCAATTAAATATTTTATTTTATTGGTTATCGGTAAATGAGCCTATTTATAGACTGAATCATAAATAAAATTATTTAAGCAAAAAAAAAATAAGAATAAGTGAATATTGAACTTTTTATTTTTTCGAGTCAACAAGTCGCAACATTATTTAAAACAATATTGATGAAGTAAAAAATAAACTTTTACTATATGAAATCAAAGTTTTAAAAAAGTTTACTTAAAAGTTCCTTTATAAAAGGTATATTTATAGAAACGAACCCTTTCGGGCTTCATGACGTAAATATTCGTTCGCTATAATATAAAAAATATAAATAAAGAATAATAATAAAAATATTAAAAAAGAGTAATACTGTAGCATTTTTTTTTACTCTATACATCATTATGAATTAAAATAAGATCTTTATTTACGAGTTCTAAATCACCATTTACTGCGTATTAAAATCTTTTAAGAAGAAACATTTTCAAAGTTGTGTCTCAAAATCTGCGAACGGGAATTTGCATAATCTTACTGTTTTTTGTAGTCCTCTTATTTCATTATTCTTTGTCAGTCCCGTGTCAGTCCCAAGGAGCACGAGAAGAATATTTTACCCTCAGACAACAAGTGAAACAAAGAATATGGCTCGAGAAGAACTAATAATGGGAGAGAATGTATAGAGACATAGACAGTACTATAGGGAATAAGAGATCAACGAAACCATGAAAAAAAATAAAAAATATCAGAAGTAATAAACGAAGTAAAAATATTATACAGATAATTACATCAAAGGAGTGAACAAAGCATTAGACAAAATTATTGCAGGAGAATAGACTAGAGTAAATCTCACAAGAACCTGTGACAACAACAATATAGGAAGAAGAAATTATAGGGAAAGATATAGAAAAGATATAACTAAAGCACTAAAGTAAGCCAGAAACAACAAAATATCAGGACCAGGGAATAAAAAAATCGAACTGCTGAAACATGGAGGTGCAAGGATCGTATCATTCATACAAGTGTTATTTAATAAAATCAAAGCAGGAGAGGATATTTCGGAGTAGTGGAATCTATCATGCATGTCCTTCATTTTCAAAAAAGGTGACAAAAGGTCTCCAAATAACTATAGAGGAATTAGCGTAATGACTTTAATAACAAGAATCTTTTCCACAGTAATAACTAGAAAATCAAAAATAAAATAGAAAAACACATGGACCGTTATGGCGAAGAACAAGCCGGATTCCGCATAGCATAGATTGTACCTAAATATATCATGAGACAAGTCATAGAAAAAGGCAAAGAGAAAAATATTGAAACACACATAAAATTTATCGGCTTAGAGAAAGCATAGGACAGCGTGCACAAAAAACAACTACGGGAAGCAATGAGAAAAATGCACGTTAGAGAGATATTGGTTAATATAACACAAAGACTAAAAAAATAGAGGTGTAAATAAAGATAGAAATGAAATAACAAAAACAATCACCGCAACAAAAGGTCTCAGACATGTGGTCTAACAAATACACTTTTAACATTGAAATGTATTTTTAACCTCAATTGTGGCTTAGTCCCATTAATATAGTAATTTTTGTAAAAAAAAACATTATCGTGTGTAAGTTGTGTAAAATATTATATTACGTTACATTTACATACGTTATATTTACATACTAAATTAAGACAAATAGCATTTTTAGTAATAGATAAGTGAATTCCACCTATTCCAGGAATATCTAATTTCAAACAAAGCTTATACGTTAATGTTAATTTTGAAAGTTGTAATAATAATATTAGATAAATAAATGCATACACCGCCACATACACAATTTTCTCTGCCTCTACGATAATATATATATTTTATTTTTTATTAAGATGAAACATTGCCGCATCCACCAAAAGGTTATTAGCGGCGTTACTCAGTAAACAAAACTTTAAATCTGATACAAAATATTAATTGACCTTAGGTAATTTAATAAGTTTTTTACGTGACAATTTACTCCTAATAAATCTGGTAGAGTATTTGATATACAACAAGTAGCAACAGTAAATTCTCTAATTTTTCCTTTCACCCAAGATTAAAAAATCTCTCTTCAGTTACCTTCGACAATAATGAACTTCATCTACTAAATTTAGGTCTCAAATACTCCATGCCTCGTAAGGTCTCTGAAAAAGACCTTCAGAGTCTCTCCATTGAGCTAGATATTATTATCCAAAACCTCTCAGTCCCGTTAAATCAAAAAACTTCAATCAGAAACTCCTGCTTCAATACTATAAACAAGTTCAAAAACAAAAATTCTTCCAATTCTTCAATAATACTTAATACCAATACACCCTCAGCTTCTAACTTTTCTTCCAACTTTCAAAATTTTCATTCAACACCTAATTTTCATAATCTTTCTCAAAATAAACGTAATGAACATCTCAAGACCCTCAAATCCATTAAGAATAAAATCATATCCCACAACTTAATTATCAGCAAAGCTGACAAAGGTAACTGTCTAGTGATCTTAGATCAAACTTCATATCATAATAAAGTCTCAACCTTTCTCAACAACAATAACTTCACTCTACTTACAACAGACCCCTCTAAAAAGTTCATAAATAAATTAAAAGACAACATCAAACATTACACAGATTTCTTCTCAGAACATTTTGCCCCATATTATAAAATCCCAAGCAACCCCTTGATACCCAGGCTGTACGGTTTACCTAAGATACACAAAGAGGGCATTCCCATTCGTCCAGTTGTTAGTTTCATTAACACTCCAGTCTCCATCTTATCAAAATTTATATTAAATCTTATTAACAACATGACGAACTTCACCCCTCGATTTTCAGTCAAAAATACTATCATCTAGTCAATAATTTACAACACATCAATCTTCACCCCAACATTACTATGCTTTCATTTGATGTCAGCAATCTATTCACGTCTTTCCCTAAACAAGAAACAATTAATCTGGTTAATTCTATTCTCAGAGCCAACTCCATTACTTCATCTACTACTAACTCCATTATCCAACTTCTACAACTTTGTTTAGAACAAGATTTCTTTGTTTTTAACAACAAATACTATAGACAACCTGATGGCTTAGCCATGGGTAGCTGTCTCTCTCCTTTTTTGGCTGATGTATTTATGGATCATTTAGAATCCACACAGATCATGAAAAACCCTGAAATACTCCATTGGTTCCGCTATGTTGATGACTGTTTAGTCTTCATTTCAGGTGATTCCAATTCAGCTGAACATTTACTTTCCAAAATTAACCAAATTCACCCCAATATCAAGTTCACTATGGAACTAGAATCATCCATGTCAATCAATTTTCTAGATCTCACCATTACCAGATTAACTGACCACTTCGATTTCAGTATCTATAGGAAACCCACACAGACTGATCACACAATTCCATTTTCATCTAACCACCCCATGTCACATAAACATGCAGCTTTTCACAGTTACATCCACCGCCTAGAAACCATTCCACTTTCAGACATAAACTATAAAAAAGAATTCAACATACTTAGACAAATAGCAGTCAACAATGGATATGATCACAACATCATCAACAAACTCATCCGTAAAAAACGCCTTAAGACCCTACAGGAGAATGCGTTCCCCAGAGACCCCACCCCCAAACCCAATTACGTTTCACTCCCATACTATCATGAAAGTCTTTCTGGAGATATTCGAAATCTCATCCAACGGTCGGTTGAAAACATCCATGTGTCATTTAAAGTACCCAACAATTTGGGTCAACACATATCTAATTCCAAAGATCCCATCAATTATATGGATCAGAGTGGAGTGTATAGATTAAAATGTTCAGATTGCAATGCCTCTTACATAGGTAGAACATGCAGATCACTATCCTCACGTTCTCTAGAACACATTAAAAGAGAAAATACTTCCACTTTCTCTCAACATCTTAAAGAACACAAACACACCCTTAATATCCCAGAAGACGTTTCACTTATTCACAACATCCCCCAAAAAAATTTCCTTAAATTAGACTTATACGAAGACCTTGAAATTCTTAAAGAAAAACAAAAAAGCCCAAATTGCGTCAATCGTCATGTATCCTTCAATCGAGACTTCCTCCCTCTCCATCGCCAACTATTTTCATAATCTTCATCCCCAACTCACTTTTACAACAAAAATCTACATTTATCACTACTTGTTCGCCCAATACTCATCTTCTTTAATCCACTCCAAAAAACTTTTCTGTCAACACATCACACTCCCAATCATTCCTTATCTCTCTCTAGTAAACCCAAACTTCTAGTCCGACCCACTATACCTTTTGTTGTCCATACTTCTTGTCGGCACCTCCAAACCTTAGACTATTCTTTATCTCTTTCAAACAAACCTCTCAGCCCTCATTTCACTCTTCCACACAACCTCCCTAGGGTTTGATTGCAGCTCTCTGGGGATCTCAGCCTTCTGTATTCTTTCCGTATCTTACATTTTTTCAAAAACACTATAATTTTCTTATTTTTCACTCAATTTCATCAGAGCCACCCAAGAACCATTTCATTTTCATAATTGAGGTTTATATACACCTATAAAATCACCCAACTTATAACTTATCTCTTTATATTTCTTATGTACCTAGTGTTGCTTTATGACAGATAGGTCCTTTCTTAAGTTATAAGTTGAGTAGTATACTTACAACATAATACACAACCATGCTCCAGCCATCAAATTCTGTTTATTTTATATAATAGTTTAATGAACACCTTAAGACCTTCATATCCATTTAGAATTAAAAACAAATCACACAACTTAATTACCACTAAAGCTGACCCCATAATTTTTGTTTTACTTAATTCTAACAGAGCCAACCCACAACCATTCCGTTTTCACATTTTGGATAATTATACACCTGCAAATCATTCAACTTGTAACTTATCTTTATATTTTCCATGTACCTAGTGTTGCTTATGACAGATAGGGCCTTTCTTAAGTTATAAGTTGAGTACTATTCTATTAACTTACTATAAAAAAAACCATGTCCCAACCATCAATTTCTATTCATTTCACATAATAGATAATAAAATAAAACTTCCATACCACTTAGTCTGTTAACACCCTATCAGATATTTAATTTCATGTACTTACATATAACTTAATTAGTTTTACATTTACCAGGTACCAAATGTTGTTTTTTGACATACAGGGCCTTCTATAATCGAGTTATAAGTTAAATTTCACATGACCATTATACTACAAAAGTTTTATTTCATTCATGTAAGAACACTTTCATATTTTAAATATATTTATTCATTTTCACCAATATCAAACAAAATTTCAATAACTCAACCTTCTACATGTGTCTAGTTTCTATTTTCCAGGTACCAAATGTTGAAGAAACATAAAGGGCCTAAATATAAAAACTATAACCACATTATCTTCTCTCCACATTTCATCTCATATACATAAAAACTAATTTTTAAAAAATAACAACATTGATGGTTGATACTGTTATATTAATTTAATAACAAAAAATCCTTTACTCTAACAAATTTAAATAACGTTGGCTTTTGTCTTAAGTAGACACATACAGTTACATTGACTACTCTGTTACTTGTTCCGTCCTAACTTGTCAACATTGTCATTTCAATCAGTTGCTTCCATAAAGTCCTCGTAGACACACCGTCTCAGGACTTGCAACTTCAACGTGGAGTCATATGTCGCCATGTTACCTAATCCAACGGTAACTTTAACATCCTAATAATTTATAAAATATAATGTAAAACAAATGTAACTAATTATTTGTTAAAGGGTTTTTACCCATGTATTTAGTGGCTACATTCATGTACTCCTAGTAAGTATTAACCACACTTTACATTAACCTTGGTCAAAATTTTAACTTCATGTTCTTTTTAATTAAGTGGTTACATATTTTCTAGGACACCAATGATATAATAATGGATTCCGAAAACGTTTTGTCTAACACAGCCCGTTTAGGTTTTTAAAAATATATACCTTTTACAAAGGATTTTAATAAATTTTTTTATTATATGGTATACAGCCAAATACAGGAACGTAGATTCCTTGTGAATTTGATATATTGTTTATTGAACGTTCTCTATGGTATTTTGGACACTCAATTAACAAATGGACGACGGTAAGAGGCGTAGCACGTAGGTCGCACAGCGGGCGTTTACTGGCCGAAAGTAAATACGAGTGTGTTATCTTAGTGTGTCCTACACGTAGGCGCGTTAGAACCGTTTGAATAAACCGTGTACTAGCACTAGTTTTCCACTGTCGTGTATCTGGTTTTAACGATCTTAATTTAGATTACGATAGAAACCATTCGCGCTGCCACTGACCCATCACTTTTTGTTTAAGAAACGTTTTGAGATCTTTACATACACTCTCACGAACTAATTCAGATTTCGCACTTGTTGCTGCATCACGAGCACTAATATATGCCTCTTCATTGCCGATAAAATTCCTATATGCGATGGGATCCATATAAATTTAGGAGTTATGTGGTTCTCTTGGGCGATTTGTAGTTCAGTTTTTATTAGTTGCTCCAATGGCTGTTTAGGATACAGATGCTGTATTGCAAGAAGAGAGCTAAGCGAGTCGGTGGGAAACAGAGGTTTTGAAATTCTTGAGAGGTTTGCATGTTTTAGGGCACGGTACAAAGCAAACAGTTCAGCGGCGAAAACACTTGAGCTAGGCAGTAGTTTAAATTTGAAAGTAGAGGTTGGAATAAGAAATGCTCAACCAATGCCATCAGTAGATTTAGATACATCGGTGTAAAGATGTTTGTGCAGTAAAGGTAGTCTCGTTCAAGAATCTCATTTAGTTTGTTTTTGATTAGTATGTTGTTATTGCATTTTTTGGAGAACTCTATTAAAGTGGTGTTGCAATTTGGGATGCTTATCAACCATGGAGTCGGATGTTGGATGTTACAGTGAAATACATCTGGGATAGTTGTGTCAAAATTATTCAGAATTGATCTTACTCGTGTGTAATAAGGTTTTCCAGTACGAGGTTTATTAAAGAGAAAGTCAAGATTATTTTTAGAAAAAGTATCTTCGAAGAGTGAATGATTCTTATTAGCAGCTACAAAAGAAGCGTGTAAAAGTGTTAAAAGTGCCCGTCTATACTGCAATGATGGTTCTCCAGTTTCGGAATGTAAGCTTTCTATGGGTGAAGTGTGAAAAGCTCCAAGAACGATCCGAAGTGCAGCATTGTGGATTGTATCTAACGGTTTTAGGGTACTCTTGGTTGCGGAGGCATAAACAATTGAACCGTAATCGAGTTTGGATCGAATTAGTGTTTTATACAGAAGGAGTAGTGTAGAGAAGTCGGAATCCCAGAAACGATTTGAGACGGTTTTAAGCAAATTGAGTATTTTGTTGCATGTTAGTGCCAAGTGTACTATGTACTTTTTCCAGGAAAGTTTTTGATCCAGCCTATACCAAGGAATTTTACGGAGTTTTGGTAGGGAATGATGCTGTTGTGAAGATAAAGGACTGGTGTAATGCATGATTTTTTCGTAAACACCATACCAGTTGTCTTTGTAACGGAGAATTCGAAGCCTGTACTAGCTGTCCATTCATCTAGTTAGGTTAAAAATGTCTGTACTATTCTGCACATGGATTCTTTTTGTGCTCCTTTAATGTACACCACTAAATCGTCGGCATAGAGGCGAGCTTTGAGAGGTTTATGTAATTTGTTTAATATGTTGTTTATGGCAACTAGTAATAGGGTAGGACCAAGTACTAAGCCTTGTGGGGTACCGTTTTCTGCAGTATAAAAATTAGAATAAACGTTATTATATTAACTCTTACTTGGAAAGAAAAGTCTTTTAACAAATTTTCGATATAGGCTAAGCAGTGTCCTCTAATATTGGATGCGTGCAATTTTTTAATGATATTGAATCTCCAACACGTATTAAAGGCTTTCTTTATATTGAAGAAAATAGCTATGCACATTTGATTCATTGCTTACGCTTCTTGGACATCAATTTGTAAGTCTACGATATTGTCCATTGCTGACCGATTACGTCTGAAGCCGTTTTGCTCTGGTAAGAAGAAATGAGATTTTTTCAGTGTCCACATAAGCCGGGTATTGACTATTTTTTTCATTAATTTAGCCATGGCACATGTTAGAGAGATGGGTCTGTATGATTCTGGATTAAGTCAAGTCTTTCTGGATTTTAAAAACGGCAAAATTGTGGCTTTTGCCCATATAGACGGATATTGTCCTTGTTGCCAAATTTGATTGAAAATTTGCAGTAAATGTTGTTTTGCTAAGATTGATAAATGCTTTAGGAATACAACAGGAATATTGACGGGTCCTGGACTTGAGTTTTTCATATCTTGTAAGGAGTTATTTAGTTCTATAATAGTAAGAGGTTGAGATAGGGAGTTTTCGTGAAATTCTTCTAGAGACAAGATGGTGCGTTCTTTCGTTAGCTTGTAGTCCCTAAAATTAATGTCGTAGTTTTCGCTAGAGGAATGTTGTTCGAAGGTGAAGGCAAGAGTTTTAGCAATATCTTGTGAAGAAGAGACTGTGGTATTGTTTATTTGAAGAGTGTTAATTGGTGAAGAATACTTTAAACCGGAAATTTTCTTTACCCTATTCCAAACTTCGCTCATTGGAGTAGAATTGTTTATTTCTGAGACGTATTTTGACCATAAGGCTTTTTTGAATTTTTTATGATTAATTGGGCTCTAGCTTTTAATCGTTTTAATTCTATTTTAGTTTCTTGGGTTTTGTGCCGTTTGAACCTATTTAAAGCTTTTTTACTTTGCTGTATTGCTGCTTTGCGATCCTTATTCCACCATGGTACTGGATGATGATTGTAATTTTTTTTGTTTTTTGAATGTAGAGTTCTGCACTTTTTAGTATTAAGTCATTAAAATTGGCGATGGTTCTATCGATATGACAGTAAGTTATTTCACAGCTTTTTACGGAATTATCAATATATGTTGAAAAACTCACCCAATCAGCCTTTTCTGTTTTCCATTTTAAGACAAAGGTGTCTTTTGGTTTCGGTAGGGTGTTAGTATTGCAGATTTTTATGGGGTAATGGTAGCAGCCGTAGTTGAACGACAAAACTTCCCAGGATAAGCAAGGAGTAAAAATTGGATCACAGAGACTTAGGTCAATTGCCGAGGATTCTCCTGATACGGAGTTGAACCTCGTGGGGGTTCCATCATTAAGAAAATTTAAATTAACGTTATGTATTAGGTTTTTGCATTTTTCTTCCCATCTTATTTGTGTTAGAAGATTCCCATATTATTTTGTTTAGACCGATTTTAAGTAATTCTTTTTCAAGAATATTATGTGGAATGGTCGGGCATACATTTGACATAACAATTCTTTCAGCAGGTGTTATAAGCCGACTAGCTCTTAAAACTTCTCCTCAGATAGTGATTTGACCATGGTTATCTAAAAATTCATCTAGGATATTTTTATTGGTAAGGTACATGCAGATTCGGTTGTTGGAAAGGCGGGAGGCAAAAATGATATTTTTTGGTAGAATTATATTACCAAGATTAATTAGGTAGTCTTGAAGCGGAGTATTTTCAATTTCACTAAACAGAACTGCTTGTTCTTTGGAAGGAACTTTAAATTGATTGATCACTGCTGACTAGCTTTTTGGTACATTTCTTTTATATTGAGATGGTTAGAAATCAAGTTATTGTGCAATACTTATATCTATGCTTGCTTCGGTAAAATTATTTTAAAATAACAGGTGTTATCCGTAAGAGTTAGTGCTCCCTGTCCCCTGATGGGAACCCAACCAGTTCTTATCAATTTAAACCTCGATTGAAAATTTCTTGGTTAATATAATATTATTGTTATATACAATAAAATGTTTGTTATTTGGAATAATTAAGTGAAAAATAATATCTCGTTGGTCACTTACTGTCTATTTTATTGATATGGACAACTTTCACAAAATAAATCAGACTTTTTACTTGCACTTTTTGTATAAATTACGATCATAACTAAAACACAGGCTCAGCTTGTGCTCAGTCAGGACCGGTCTCCTTTACGATATATTGTATATCCATTTATATTAACAGAGGAGTTAGGAATTGAGAGTTTATGCCATAATTCGACAATACAAATATTGTGAGGTTTAGAGAGTTGCACTGTGCATACAAATTCATCAAAGCTAGCGGAAAGTGAATCTAAATTGGTATATTGAAATGGCCACTCATTAAATTTGTCAGTAGAAAAATTATAAACGAATTTCGTGATTCTAGGAATGTCAGTAATGTATTTAATAATTAAATCGTGTTCACCGTCATTTTTGCGAGATTCTAGTTCACTTCTTTCTTTTAAAGGTATTTATTGGTCGTTTTATTATTAATTATTGAAATTTTTCCCTGACTTTTTTGTCCAAAAATGGTTATTTCTTAGAATATCTTTGGTATTCTGAACCCATTTCTACCTTCATCATTCAAGGAAACTGTTTATTCGCTTTGCTGACTCTACAGAAGGGAATTTGCTTTTCCTGGCAGCCAACAGTTTCCAAAGCAAGGTAAATCTTATTTGAGTCGTCATTTTCTCCTCGTTCTGCATCCTCAGAGGACGATTCTAATACGCCTCTGATTAGAATATTTTTACCACTTGCTATGCGATCTACAGCTTTGCTTGCTTAGAAATATTATCCGTTAATTCGGTAGACTTAACCCATTAACAGTTAAAGGTGAGTATATACACCCTTTTTTTATTTTTTTTACATACTGCTAAAATACTTAGTACTCTGACAAATATTCACAAATATTCTAGTCTTTGTTTTATCTTTATAACCATATTATGTACTTGATTTTAGATAAAAAAACTATTTTACAATTTGTGAAACTAACACGATTTTTTAACTGTTTGACATCATGAAGTCAATAATTTTTGATCGACTTTTTGACCCAACGAAGATGATAATATAGCTTCAAATGATATAACTCTTAATTTTAAATTGCATACTTGGATGAAATGCTTGGAATTGCCTGGCATTTTCCAATTTTTATTTAAATATTGAGGGTGCGCGAACGCACCCTTAGCGCATAACGGCATTAGTCATGATTGGTAGCCATCGCGACATCAACCGTCGGTCAGTTTTTCAGTTACATCAGTACTGCAATTTTAAACACGTGTAATAGCTTTTTGTAACTGTGAGGTGGTTTATATTACATAAGTAAGAACTGAAAATATGTGAGAAATAAGTGATCTAATGGTTGTCAACCTTTTTTTTTTTTTAAATTATCTGTCTAGGCTAAAATTCGGTTTTTTTATCACAGTCAATATTAGTCAACCAAGTACTTCTGAAATGTCGTTGGGCCAGAGCCAGAAGCGACCATTCGGACCTTTGACTGCACAAGGAATGTATAATCGAACACGACCTTTGACTACTAAGGAATTAATTGCATGTCTGGTGATAAGACTAATTCAAGAAGATGATATTGATGCAGAAATTGCTGAAATATATGAAATTTACGTTCCAACAGCAAGTGATTCTGAATAAGATGATATGCCACTTAGTAAAATTCGTAAAAATAAAATGCAAAATCCTATCAAAATAAATCGAAAATTGTACCAAAATGGAAAACAAACACCACTCTAGTATTCTCGACTCATCCTGAAAGTAATAACAATCGTTATTAGAGAACATCAAAGCCAGCCATAGAGGAAAGTCGCTTATCGAAATATTTTCATTATTTTTTTATAATGAAGTGACAAGACAGATTATACATTTTTCAAATACTTATTGCAGCACAAAACAATCGTCACAAATTCGATGTGAATGGAGATAAACTGAAACGCTTTATCAGTATCTGCATATTATTGGGTTATCATACTCTGCCACAATGTGACACGTATTGGTCGAAAGATAAAGATAAAGATAAGGAAGTAGCCAATGTGAGGGAAACCATGTCTAGAAATAAATTTCGATCAATCAAACAAAATATTCATTTGTCTGATAATACTCAAATATACAAAGATAATATATATATATATATATATATATATATATATATATATATATATATATATATATATATATATATATATATATATATATATATATATACCCGGTATTTAGGCGGCACACGCCCTTCCGGTAGGGATCTATGGAGAAGTATCACTGAGCCGCAAGCCCTTATCTCTTGCCGTACTGCTCCACCATAGGCCGATCAGATACCAGCATATTCTAGACTAAGCCGCAGATTCATTTCGAATTTTAAACTGCTGCGTTAGCCTTTTTGTTTTTTGTACACCGAGCTGGGGATTTGAACTGACATCTCTCGCAGTGAAGCGAAGGAGAAGCCAGCCGCCCAGCCTGCTTGGCTATCCGATCGACTACAAAGATGATAAATTTGCTAAACTTACTTCTACTAAATCTTTTATATAATGAACATACAATTTTTACAATTCGGTATACTCGAACATAACCTTTTAATAGACGAAGAAATGGTACCATATTTTGGACGTCATTCATACAAAATGTTTATTCGGGCAAAGTCTGTAAGATTTGGATTTATATTATGGTGTTCTTTGTCCAGATATAGGTTATTTATACAAATTCATACCATATGGAGAAAAACAACATACTTATTTTGATTCGGGTAATAGTTTGAGAACAAAGGTAGTTTTAGAGTTACTTTCTGCAGCTGACAAATCCCAAGAGCGTCGAGTCTTTTTCGACAATTTTGTATGCTTTTTTGCGACACTGCAGAATCTCAGCTTCTTTGCCACAAGTACTAAAAGAGAAAACCGCACTACAAAGTGTCCATTACAGAATAGCAAAACGTTTAAAAAAGCGTCAAGGGAAACAATCGAGTCTGCATTTAAAACTGTGTCTAAAGTTTTACTCGTGAGACTGAATGATAATTCTGCTGGGACGGGCATAACAAATACCTACACATTACTACCTTTTGTTCAAACAGAACGATACAGTCAGAAAGAACGCAAAAATATTTTCGTACCTCAGCCTAATTAGTAATTGGTCACACCTCGCTAGTCGAGTTGGTACCTATCTTACCCCCAGGCTTTTCCTCCACCCCTCCTCAGCGTGTTAATAACGTGAGGAGGCTTATGATCTTAGAATTTACTAAGGTACTTTGGGTAATAAAGTACCTTCCGTTTTTATTAATTGTGGTTATGCCACCTAACTGTAGGGGTAGCCTAAATGTCGGCTTTTCTCCCTATTTACTTTACTGTTTCTTTTTATTTATCTTAACGTCGGGACTGGAGTCCCTAAAAATTTCGTGTGTTCTGGTCAGAGAGTCCCCAGTCGTGACTAGCGGCTCTCTGACCGGAAGTGTTTTGTGTGTGCTCGTTCGCTCAGCCGACGATTTGACAAAAATGGATTTTGTTCTCCTCGTCGGCTGGGCGCTCGATGGGATTGTCCGGCCATCAAGCTCATGTTTGCCGCACATGGTCTCAATGCTCGGAATTCGCGATTTATTATGCCTGAAGGGCCTGTGCCTGTTGGCTATGACTATATTTTTATATTGCTTATCTTTTTAATTCGTAACTGTATGAAATCGACATACAGTTTTTTTCAAAAAAAAATTTTTTTATTTTTCAAACATTTTTTCATCGGTTTATTAATTATCTCCGTTCTATATGGCGGTTAGCCACAGAATCAGATGATATGATTCCCGGTTTCGCGGGTTATGCTAATTTCCGTCGTTGTTAGTTCGTGTACTTTTTCCCGGTTTTTAACGATGGTGTTAAGTAAGGTGCGTTTTTTAATTTTTTATTTTTTTTATTGGCGTGGCTTTGTTAGCCAGTGAGCATTTTATTGTTTTATTGTCTACCTATGCTAACCTAACTATGGAGTGTGCATTCCCAAGTGTATAGCGCTCTCACACACTCCGTGTATATACCTATATCTAACTTAATTCTATTCTACCTGCTATGTGTGGGTGTGTTTGAGGTGTGCATTCCCGGGTGTATAGTGCCTGCACACACCTCGGTGTATATTGTACTTAAAAACTAGATTTTTTTGTTGCTCACTGTCTACCTTTTTCTTTCAGTTTACTCTTTGGCTATCTCTTTTCTTCATGTTTATTAATTCCTATATCCTATGAGCTGTTGCATTGGCCGTTTATGTACCAGTCTGTGGTTTATATCGTAGTTAGTCAACTCTCTTAATTTTGTATTAGGATGGTTTCTGGCTTCGTTAAAGATCTTATGGGCTCTTTCGTCCATGATTCTTAATATTCTTTTCTCTCCTGAGTCCCTGTAGAGGTATCTTAGCGGTACGTAGCTTGGTAGGTTCAAAGCTTCTCTTATTATCCAATTTTGTGTTGTTTGGATTTTCTTTCTGTTGGATTTGCATGTGTGTCCCCAGGCGGCAGATGCATAAGTTAAGGAGGGTAGTATTATGCTGTTAGCTACTCCCATTTTTGTTTTAAAGCGAAGTTTGCTCTTTCTGCCTATTAGCGGTGAGAGTTGACTTCTTAGTGCTTTTGCTTTGTAGACAGTTTGCTTGACGTGGTTTGTAAAGTTGAGTTTACTGTCTAGTGTGACTCCGAGGTATTTAGCCTCGTTCGTCCATTCTACAGGGGTGCAATTGATTAATATCAATAGCGCCTAGGGTCAGGACGATTAGATTATGAGTGGAATCGCCTTCATTTAATGAGTGTATTTCATATTGTTGACCCACGTTGTGTAGGAGTGCAATATCGAGATGAGTGGGTTCTGCTACTCCGTTGTAGCATGTTGGATCCGTTGGTCCGACTGCATAAGTGTTATTCTTTGTCTCGAGATAGGCACAGAGCCGTCTGCCATTCGGATTTGTCCTTCTGTCGTACCAGTTCGGTGATCTCGCATTTAAGTCTTCTATGATTATCGTGGGTTCTTCTAAATTCAGGATTTTGTTAAGGTCCTTGAGATCCTTGCTGAGGATCGGTTCATTAGGCCTAACGTATGCTGAGACGATTTTTAGTGTCTCGTTTCCAGCGATTAGTCGTACTATCGTGGCTTCCTTTGTGACCAAACCATCAGGTGTAGGTATGTTTTGGTGCTCTATTCCTTTTTTGACCATAATGGCTGTTCCCCCCCGAGTTCGCTCGGTGATCTGTCCTGTAGATATCATAGCCTGGGAATTTTGTTTTCTTCCTCTTCACCAGTTTGGTTTCTTGTAGGGCTATGATATCTAATTCTAATTGATTTGCGATTTCGTCCAGAAGATTTATTTTTGTATATAATCCACCTGAGTTCCAAGACCCAATGCGTAGATCTCCCGATTGGTGTACTAACATTGCTTACCGAAGGAGCTTATTACTGTCATAACTTGTGTGAGCTGCTCCAGCATTGTGGAGAAGTGTGCCATTTTGGCGTTGATGTCGTTGTTAAAATTTGCGATGAGTGCTGCAGCTTCTGTAACTGCAGTTGTGGATTCGCTTTCTTTTTGGTTCTTTGTTGCTTGTGCATAGCTGACTCCGTTACTGGTGGGTTTGCTGTTTATGGGTTTACTTTTTTGTTGTGTCCTGACTGGGACTCTTCTTTTCGGTGCCTTTGTGCATCCGCGGTAGTTGGTGGTGTGTTCACCGTTGCAATTGGCGCATTTAGGAGTGACTTCACCTTCCATATCACATTCGCTGCTGATGTGGTTTTTTCCACATTTGACACACTTAGCTCCACAATGGCACGCCTTGGAGCTATGATAGTAACCTTGGCAGTTGTAGCACTGCATGGTTTCTCTAGTGTTCTTGATCTCATCCTCTACACGAATTTTCATGTAGCAGATGTTAGTTAAAGATTTAATTTTTTGATCATCTTCCTCACGGATGGTGACCAAGAACATAGGTAGCGGCTTTTTGTCTTCCTTCTTGGAGATGATGTTTATCACCCTAGTGGCTTCTATGCCTTGTCCCTGTAGTTCATTTTGTATAATTTTTGGGTCAGTAGTGGCGGCCAGCCCTCTGACTACTACTCGTTTCATTCTGTCGCCATCTATTGGGTAGGCGACGAATTCTAATTTTGGTTCATGATTTTCAAGGATCTTGACCATTCCTAAGTAGTCTTCTCGTGCTTTCGTTTGTATAACGATCGTCCTTCCCGATCTAGCAAACTTATTCACGGAGCTGATTTTCTTCTCAGCGGCTTTTTGAAAAACTCGCTGGTGTTCATTAACGGACTTCAAAATAATGGCCGGTAGTTTTGGCGCAGGTTTTGTAGTCTTTTCTGTATTTTCTTCGGTGTTTTGTGTTTTACTGGTGCCTGGTTGCATCCTTTTTTCTTTGTCTTGACGTTTTTCATGGATTTGTTTAATGTTGGAATCCATTTCCTTTTCCTTTCTCCTTTTTATTATTTCTGTCTGTTGTTCAGCTACGCTGACAACTGTCCTTGGTCGTTTGCATTTGGGCGATTGCCAGTCACTTTCTTGAACCGCATTCTTTTGCCATTCATCTTGTTTGGTAGTGTCCATTTCGTTGTTTTCTTCTGGTTCGTGGTTTTTAACCTTCTTTTTTTCAGTTTTTGGTTTTTCTTCGGTTTTTTACTCTGAGATAGCGCGT